>NW_027069502.1:805853-962240 GCF_002906115.3 Quercus suber
AAAGGGGGGGGGGGAGAAAAAAGAGAAGAAAAGGGGCTCCTTGGCCCATGGCCGAGGAGCATTCCCCCAGTTGTAAATTAACTCTAAGTATTTTCTTTTATAAAAAAGAGTTCATGCTTGGTGAACGACGGCCAGCGCCTAAACCTTTAACCCACTCTCTACAAATTTATTGTTTGGGCTTGATTGGGCTGAAAACCCCATTTGTAATCAGGGTCAAACGCAAATCGAGTCCTTACATTTAGTTTATCCAATAAAATGATGTCATGTCATTTTTGTAGCATGAAAAAATTAAATAATTTTATTGAATGAACTAAACACAAGATTTAGGAGTGTTTGGATTTTACCCCTAAAGTTCTATTATGTTTTCATCAACAACATCTCCGTCCATTTTTTTCGTTTTCGTTCAATGCCACATAAATTTGCCACATATATTTAGTTTATCTAATAAAATGATGTCCATCATTTTTGTAGCCTAAAAAAATTAAATAATTTTATCAATGAACTAAACACGAGTGACAAGTAAAATATAAATGAAACAGCTGGGAAAGTTTGTCCGAGGAGGATCATCTCCTCGGATAAGCAAGGCACGGATCAAACGTATACCTTATCATATTCAAGGTAGCATCCCAGGATGGTCTACTGATTCAGACAGACGACATGATCGTGCAAAAGGGATGGGAGCTCAGAGGAATCTAAGAAAAAGCTACTACCACTGCATTAAATGCATGACAACTACTTTTCTAACTGCATTAATATGAAGAAAACTCCTGAACAGTGCTGTCTTGGCTACCACAACTCACAGAGAGCTAAAGGGGGCGTATGATGGGACAGACACTCAAGTGAGGGCTCAGATGACCAACAAGTGTAGGATCAAGATGGTCTAAAGGAAGCTATATAATGTAAGAGACCCTCCATGAGGAAAAAGATCGAAGAATAAAGAAAGAAACACTGTAGTGACCTAGAACTAGACTTGTAATAAAGATTTAAGGGAAATACCTCATAATCAATCTCCTCAGATTTGGCCAAGGACGTTTTTCTTTAAAGAAACGGCTATTATCTTTCTTTCTTTATCATTAGAATCTATTAGCTTGTCATTTGATTCACTAAAACCTAGTTTTCTAACCCATCCTTTACAAATTTAATGTTTTGGGCTTTTTGGGCTAAAGCCTACACCCCTGTTGGGCTTGAAGTTCAAACTGGGTCCTTACAGTCCTTATTTTCTAAACAATAGTACCATAAAAAAAATGATTGCACTTTCAACTTCAAAATAGTAGCCTAAAATTCAAGAATTTCAGTCTTTTGTACTCTCTCTCTCTCCCTCAAAAGTGAATAAAAATTTCTTCCCATTAAAATAATGCATAAAAGATGAGTTTTTAGATCAAATGATAAATTACATCCGATTGGTATGAAAATTGGCATGCGTGTTAAGAACATATAGAACATGTAATGCAATTGTTGGATTTTCAAAATATGAATTCAATAATAAATTATTGGTAATGTAACATTTTTTAGAGTTACATCACGTGTAACTTGAACCCAACTTTGTATTTCTTAATTCGATGTGAATTTTGACAAATCTACCGTTAGATTACATAATCTTCATACAAGAACTTGTAATGACAACTTTTTGACTTTACCATTTTTTACTACCTCACTCTGCCCGAGTACATTAAGTTTGGAAATAATTAAAGACGTTGAACAAGTTTGAAAAAAAAAAAAAAAACTGAAGCTTGATCTATAATGGGGTCAGTTTCAATTGATACCCTAGGATACTAGCAGTATGCCTCATATATCAACTTCTCATTTTTATGTATATTTGAATTTCATTAGCACTTGTCACTTTCAGAATCATGTAGACCACAGGGGTGATGTAATTTATGCACACCACTTGTTTGACTCTCACAGACTTTTGGGCTCCCTCATGTTCTTATGATTGCCTCTCTCTTGATTAAGACCATAGGAATTTGTTTTTCTTGAACCAAAATATCTAACTGATATCAATTTATGCAAAATGTTTGTTAAAGTTTCTGATTAGTGGTGTTTAGAATTTACAAGTCATAATAATATTATATACTAAATTACATGTCCCTGTGTATGCAAAATGTTTGTTAAAGGTTCCCTTCTTTCTGGGGATTCTGTTGACTGGCCTGAATTTATGAGTTCTAAGCTGGTTCAATAAAATTAGGCTATAAATATTTCACCCCATTTCCCATGGAAACTTCACAAACATGGGATCAAAAGGTTCTGATTTTTTTTTTTTAAGTTCTTGCCCCCACCTAGTATGATGCCTAATTGCATATATTTTATGTCATTAAAGAATGATTGGTTAGTGGTGACAGGGAGATTTTTTTTTCACATTATTTCTTCATTATTTGTGGTTTACATTTTTCACAAATGTTATATTATTTTAATTTATATTTAATTTTGATAGTGGTTTAAGTAATCAAATTAAGTTATTATTATTGTTAAATTAAAAAAAAAGGTTATTACTATTGTTTTTGATAAATTATATGATTATATTTGATATAGTAATTATTGTACTTATTTATTGAAGTATTGATACAAATGCAAATTCACTTTAATTGTTTCATTTTAACTCATGTTTAATGCTTTTTTTTTTTTAAAGGACTAGCAGAGATGAAGAGGACAACTCAAACAATAACATGGAGGTCGAAAACAACTTGGAGGATGACTTAGAGGAAAACTAATATAGATCTTGTCATAATTCTAGTTGTTTAAGTTTAAACAATATTTTTATAATTCTAGTTGTTTAAGTTTAAAACAATATTTTATAACATAGTTTAATTTCAAGATTTCTTTGTATATTCTATATTTTAAAGTTTGAACTTATAAGAATTTTTATGTTTCGATGGATCAATTTTTAGTAATCATTATACTATTGTAACAAAATAATTAGACAAAAATGATATAAAATAACTTAAAAATAAATAAATAATAAAATATTTAAAATATTATATAAAATATTATCACTGATGACATAAAAATTTGGTCATAAAAAACTTTATAGTAACGACAAAGTCCATCGTAATTTATAGAATAGCAACGCCACTTAACCCCTTGCAAAAACATTTTAAGTGACTACTTAACGTCGTCACTGTTATTTCTAACTAATTGCGAGGGGTTAAAAGCCCTCACAAATAAATTTTAACAACGACATTATTCGTCTCTAAAAAGTATGTCATCAATTTGAAATTCGCAAATAATTAATTGCGAGGGTATGAAGGTCTTCACAAATAATTGTTAACGACGACTGCTTCCCCTCGCTAAAAATAAGTCATCGACTTTTCTCGTCGTTTGGTAATATATTTGTGAGGGCGGATTTGTTCAATAACTGCGGTGAATTGCTCTCGTAAATTATCTATTGCGGAGGTATGGTCACAAAATCTATTTTAGCAACAAGGGCAAATACAACAGCCTTCGAGGGCCATATGCCCTTGTTAATAACCTTTTGCGACGATATTTGAATTTTTGTAAGGGCATTTTACTTTCGCTAGTAGACTCTTTTCTTATAGTGTTTACAAAAAAATAAATAAATAAATAAAGGCTCTGTGTGCATAAACTCATAAACTCAACATGAAAGTGTTGTGTTATATTTGGAGTTTTTAGCTCTTTACGTATGATTAATTTTACAATATAAAATAATTGTAATTTAAATAATCACAAAGAATAATTATTGAAAATTGCACATATTTGTTTAAGTCATAGGGCTCTTCAACAAAAATTTGTTTAAAATTTGCAAATAATGAAAGATTAAAATCTGTTTAAATCTCAAGGTTTGCATTTCTTAAATTTAGGTTGTATGTTTCAAGATTGACTTTTTGAGAAAATGAGATGTAAAGTAGGTAAAGGTTCGCACAGGTTAAAAACTAGCTTATATAACAAATAAAATAGAGATAAATTTATTTTATTTTTCTTTAATATCATATTTTGTTGAAGTTTCTCATGCATTGCATGAGCTGTTAACTAGTTGTTTGATGAAAAATCTTGTGTAAAAATAGTTTTCTGCGTTTTTTTGTACTTGGTAGTATCAGTAAAAAAAAAAAAAAAAAAAAAAACGTGTTAAAGGAAAACCATCTATTGGCTTCTCTTATTTAGCTTGGTAGGAGATAGAGTTGTTTTTTAGAAAACAACTTTATTTTAAGCCAAGCTAAAAAAAAAGAATTCAAACATAGATCTTGTTTTCCTTCTAGAAAACAATTCTATCTCATGCCAAGTTAAATAAAAGAAATTAAACAATAATTTTCCAACTTGTTTTAAGGTTGCTATCAAATATAGGAAAATGAGATAACTTTCTAAAAATATTATTTTTAGAAAATGATACATTTACCAAAAAATGTAATGTTGCTTGCTTCGTTGGTTTTTTGTGTTTTCCTATGCTTGGTCGTATCAAAAAATAATAGGCCCAAGGAAAATATCACTTAACTTTCACTATTTAAGTTCACGTTAGATGGAGAAGTTTTTCATAGAGTTTTTTTTCCTGAAAATTTTTGGGGAAAACTACTCTATCTCATGCCAACCTAAGATACTATAACTAATAAGTCAAAAGATCAATCAATAATATCAATCTTGACAAAGAACTTAGAAAAAAGAAAAAGAAAATGGCCTCTCCAATTAGCTGCCTATCAATCTTGTAATCCCTCTACTAGTCACCTCTCTTTTCTACCAAGTTTCAAATGCAGCAAACCAAGGGTGGTTTGACGAAGCCTTCCTGGAAAAGTTTGCAAAAAGTCCACGGACTATGATCTTTGCTCATCAAGTTTACGTTCAGACGCACGTACTTATACAGCTAATCCAGATGGTCTTGTCCTCATTTCTATTTCTATAAACACCAATCTAGTACACGCTACCCTTGATCAAATCCCAGGTATTCTTAATACACTCACAGACCCACTGGATAAGACTCGACTTCAAAATTGCCAAACCGATTTTAATGAAGTACTAGTGAAATTTAATGCTGCATACGCAGCTGCGTCTTCAAAGTCTTATACAGAAGCGACAAATTTACTTACAGAAGCAGTTCTGAAATCTGTAGAATGTGAACAAGAATATAGTTCGAGCTCCCGTGAATCACCAATATCCGATACCACTAACAAGGTGGGGAAGCTAGTCTTTATTACTTATGTTATAGTTGGTGAGATCACGTCAGCATAATGTATATGTGATCAATTGCAAACTCTTGGTGTTATTATAAATAAATAACAAATAAAGACATGTTTGTGTAAATATTTATTTGTAATCGCCTCTCTTTCTCTCAATCAATATGGTATAATTGCATTATATTCAGTAAATCTTTGGTTACATGTTTTTAATAATATATATATATATAGCTAGAATTGGTGAATGATATCTACAGACTACACACACACACGAGTACTCATGCTCAATTTCGAGTCCTTTTCTTCTTCTTTTTATTATTTATTTTTATTTTTATTTTATAATGTTCTTTCTCTTTTTCACTTGTACCATATTTTGTCACATATATGTGATGAATTTAATTTTTATATATCATGTATTTTAATTATGAGTGAATTCTGTCAATATTGATTCAAAACAAAAAAGGCTAGGGGACCATCACTATTTTATACAGGTGACATAGTCCCTATAATACTCATGTTTTTTTTTTTTTTTGAGAATCTATAATACTCATGTAAATGTTTGAAAAAGATGGACAAACCAGCAAAGCTTTTTGTTCTTTGAGAAGTCCCCCACGAAAGAGAAAACAGGTTCTAACATCAAGAACAAAGTCCAATTTGCATGTACTACTCGCACTACAATGCATGGCAACAAACAATGTCAGGGTGGATCTAACAGCAAAGTTGGTCGTGTCGCACCCAGTAATAGTTCAAGTTTCTATCATAGGACACCACAGCTTGGATATAGATCACTCTCAAGGGCATTCCCCAATCCGATATGGCATGGTTTTCTAAGGGTTTGCAGCAATCATCGCCACCGCCATCAATAGATGGATGTTTTCTATCG
The DNA here is from genome assembly GCF_002906115.3 of Quercus suber. NCBI lineage: Eukaryota > Viridiplantae > Streptophyta > Magnoliopsida > Fagales > Fagaceae > Quercus > Quercus suber. Next base: position 811,854 of record NW_027069502.1, read on the forward strand.
AAACCTCCACAAAAATACAACCCTATTACCACTAAACCAGTTATTGGACAATTACCACCTCTAATTGATGGATATAAGTTGTCTTACCATGAGTTGCTCAAGTTATTATTAGACTTTCAAGGCATTTCCCAATCCGAAATGGCATGGTTTGTGGGTTTTTTTTTTTTTTTTACAATCACCACCACCGCCAGAAGCATATTGATTTTCTTTCTAATTCCCTTTGTTTATAGGATTAGATAACAAATTATCACTAGTGAGTTTGCCTCAACTTTTTTGAGTGTGGAACTGTATGAGAAAATAGATTATTAGAGTGACAGCTTTACCCATCCTTTGTTGCTCAGATTTGGATATGAGGCAAAATTTTATTATCTATCAATTTTGTATAAACCAAGCACACAGCATATTGCATGTTTAATTAAGATAAAAACGTAAATTAGCGATTAATATGATGTGTTATTTAGAAAGCTCAATGAGCGTTGGTAAACTAGCACCTCCTGCGGATGTATTATTCAAAATGAATTGTTTATTTAAATTTTAACTAATTGGCTTTCTTTTTTTGTTTTTCTTTTTGGCTAAGCTACCCGTCCAAGTCTTTGAGGCACCCAGTGGTGGCTTATGGCTTATCGCTTTACTTCTACATCGTGAATTTGTGATTAAAGATAGAAAATTAGAAATCCATCCTTTCTAATATATATATATATATAACCGAAACTTTTGAAACTCCCATAATTTTCCACGTCAGCATAATATTTAAAAAAAAAAAACATAAACTAAAAAAAAAAAAAAAAAAAAACTTTTCACGCAACATAAAACTTTTAAAACCCGATAAACACAAAACCCAATCTTTGCTTCGCCTTCCTCAATCAAAACCCACCATACCCTATTTCTCTTGTTCCCCTTCTCCTTTACCGTTTCACCCACAACCACCCCAACTCAGCAGGCAGCAGAACCTTCACCACCCACAACAACCGCAACACACAAACCACCATAATCAGACCATATCAAACCCACAACCCAAAAACAAAAAAAAATTCTGAAGATTTGTGATTGCCTAAAGTTATAGTCACTGCTGAACTTCGTTCCTATCACTTACAAAAATTCGAGATCTGGGGGAGTCCGATTCTAGATGAACATTGTGAATCATCTGGCCATTGAGGAGATGATATGGTATGTTAGGTTTGGTTTTTGATTTTGTTATTAATCTAGCTTTGCGTTGCTTTAAATTTTTAGATCCCACACCCTCCTTTTCTCAGCCTCTCGTTTATCAAGTTCCAAAATCAACCAAAGCCTCAACTTTGAACACACCCATTTGCAATTTTCTCTGAAGATTGTCACCGCCCCTCCTACCAAATTAGTGAAGGCAAATTTTAGAAATAGTTTTGTATTGTAAATATCATTTTATAATATTTATTGGCTATTCTTGGCTTTGTATTATTGAAATTTTTGTTGCTATTATTATTGGCTATTGTTGTTGTGTCGTGTGAGAACTGAGTTTTCTTTTCTATGGTTATGTATATTATGGTTGCTTTGTTGAGTATTCACACACTGAATCTAGAGTACATGAACTATATTCTTATTTTAAAATTTTTGTAATTTAGGACTTTTGATTTATAGAAGTTATTATTATTTAAAAACTTTCATCAATTATTAATACTATTTGGGTTGTTGGTTTTAATTAAGGTTGAATGATGAGAAAAAGCAAAGCATGATAGAAGACATCTACAACACCAAGAAGTAGAAAAGGCGGAGAAATAATTGAAAGGGTTTTTTTGGTATTGGTATTGGCGGAGGAATTTGGGTTAGGATATGCTGGCAAGCCTATGTGTTTTAGTTTTATTTATTTATTTTATATTTAATGGTTTTTGCTTTGTTTCTTAGGTTTAGATGGTTTATCCTTGATCACTGTTAAAATCTGTTGTTGAAGCTTGAATGTTATAGTGTAGTCATTTGACAAATGCAAATTAATTGTTGTTTAATTTTGTTGCTTTAAATTTAAAGGTGTTAAAATCTGTTGAATAAGTTATAATGATTATTGCAATAGAATACTTGCTTTCTAAATCTAAATCAAATGACTAGAAGATTGTGCTTTATGTTAGTTTGGGATTTTCATTTGAACATATATTATGTTGGTTGTGTGTTTTATGTAGTTTAGCTTCTTGAAAGTATGTTTTTGGAATTGCAATTTCAACGGAATTATTAATTTTCTGTTCCAATTTTGTTTTAAGCCCTTTTGTTCTATTATAGTTTTCAGCGATTTAATTTCAATTTCTTTTTTTTTCTTTTTTTTTTGGGTAATGAATACGTGTTGTGCAGAGAGAGTTGGAGAGAGATCTGTGGGAGACCCTTCGCTATTGTCAAACCAGTCCCCTCTAATACTGATGAAGAGATTACTGTATTAATTGTTAATTTGACACAACCGGATGAAGCATGGAGTCGAATATTATGTATATGAGATTGTTCTGGTATTGGACAGATTATTTTTCTTCTCTCTTAATTTTATACTCTTGCATAGATTGTTTGTTCTCTCTTCCGTTATTATTATTATTTTTTTATCCGAAAGCAACCAAATGACCAATCTTTGGAACTTTAGCATATTTTTTATATATGTTTTATCTAATTACTATTGAACTCTTTTCTCTGTAAAAAAATCACAATTTGTATCACTATTGAACTCTTTCTCTGTAAAAAAAAAGGGGGTATTTGGTATCAAATGCTGACTGATAAAAATAAGCTGAGTGGGTGTGTTTTGATTGATTAAATGATGGAGATTGCTGACAAATTTTTCTTATGATTTTGTGTTTATTTGTGTCTTACACATTACAATTAGGTGTTGGATTTTGAAAATTTTCTTGGTTTTAATAGTTGAAGGATGGGAAAGAGGAAGGTGCTAAGCAAATACTACTCACCTGTCTTCAACCCAGAGGCTTAAGGGGTCAAGCACACATGATGCTTCCCATAAGTAGATGTTATTGGTGACAATTATTTAGGTATTCGAAGGTTCTAATGTTTTTTTTATCAATTTTCAGCTTCAATCTTCTTGGGTTTAATCCTTATTCAAATATGTTAAAACTTTTAAGGTTTTTGTTTTAATTGGTGGCAGCTGAGACTTGAGTGAGGATCTTGCAAAATATGCAAAAGTGTTAGAAGTAGGGGCTAATGGATTGGGCTATGAGCTGCTAAAAGACTTGGCTCTGTTAGGTTTCCAAAATCTCAAGGTTATAGACATTATTGGCTTCAAGGCTCTTTATTGTATGCATTTTCTTATGAGACATTTTGGCTCTGTCTTTGTAGTCAATATTGAAGTTAAGGTAGTTATATGTATAGTTTAGTGATCTAGGGAGGTGGATGAAAATTGTGAGTAAGATATTTGGCAGATTCTTTCAAACATTGTGCTTTCAATTGGAGTGACTAATTGGTTGCTATACATAAAGCTCAACTTGGACATTGATGCTGAAATATGTTTGAGGAATTTCATCTTATTTTAGTTTTTTATGTCGCTCCTTTTTTAGATAATGATTCAAAATAGTTGTTTCCTCATGTAATTTCTATTTGAAACTGATGTAAACTACATATAGTTACAATAATATTTTATAGAAAGAGAATGATTGAAACTTTACTTTTGGTTTGAATATAGAGCTATATTCCATTTGCAATGAGATGTTGACTCTAATTCCTTTGGTGATTTACAAAAGTCCCTTCTCTATACCTGTTATCAATAAGTTATTTATGAAATGTTTTTTGACATTGTCATTTGACACTTTGACAATAGATTAATAGTTTTGTACATGAGCTATGATGTCACTTAGGTTGATTACTTGATGAACAAATTAGTCTCTTATTGGTTCTTTTATTTATTTTATTTTTTTTTACCATATGGTTTCTTAATTATCTTTTTGTTTAACTAGCCCATGCATCGCACGAGTTAGCGAATAGTTATTATTATATTGATAGCCATGCATCAAATTTATTTCCCCTCTCACATTTTTGTGTATTTTATAGGCATGAGATATTGATGTTTATTCACTAATATTTACAACATATCCGTAAAGTATATGTTTGTCTGTAGTTTTGACTTCTCTTATTTAGTTTCATATGAAATAAAGTTGTTTTACATTTCCAGAAAAAAAAAAAAAAAAAAAAACTCTATTTCACATCAAGCTAAAAAAGGTAATTCAAATATTGATAAAGGTTTTTTTTTTTTTTTTTTTTTAAACATTCTATCTCCGCCAAGCTAAATAAAGGAAATTAAACAATAGTTTTCTAACTTATTTTAATGTTGCTATATATATCTAAAAACTGAAGCCTAACATTTATTGTTTCTACACTCCTGTTGAGCCACATTACTTTTTTTTTTTTTTTGAGTTTCCATCTTTATTGATTGTCTATTGCAAAACTAATTCTTTGTGGCCAACCAATGTGATGCATTACACGCCTATCATAAACTCTAATTGTCTATATTGAAAACTCCTTTTATTATTGAGTGTCATTTTCTTTCCATCCTTCTATATATATATATATATATATACACACTAATTTATGCAATAAATTTTGCTACTCAATCATTGAGCCACATCATCCACTTATTTTCTACCTCTTTTTTCTCTTTTAAGCTTTTCTTCTCACTACTCTCAATTAAAAAAAAAAAAAAGCAAATTAAAAAAAACTCCTCTTTTCCCTATTAATCCCACATACGTTTACACTTCCTCCAACATTTTCCTTCCTTCTTTACCTCCTCACTACTCTTTACTTCACCATTACACCTAATTGTGAGCTCTCTCTTCTCTCTCTCTCTCTCTCTCTCTCCTCTCTCTCTCTCTCTCTCTCTCTCTCTCTGTGAATTTTTGTTATTTCTTATAACTCTAATTAAGGTTTATGGTTTTTTTTTTTAATATGTTTTTTGCTATTGTATTTTTTTTATTTTTAAATTCCCATTACAAAGTCTTTGATCTCCCTTTTATAGTTTTGATTGAATTTTGGTTAGCAGTGATCATGTAGAAGGTTCTTTTTTTCCCTTGAATTGGTTATCATGGAAAAGTTATTGGATATTACTTTTTAGGATTGTCTATATTGTCAAAACATTTTTGTTCCAAGACCCGATGTTATGTCTAAGGGTCCGTTTGGATAGCACTTATTGTTGCTGAAAGTTGATAAAAACTGATTGTTGCTGAAAACACTGTAGCAAAATAATTTTTAAATGTGTAAATAGTATTGTGGGACCCACTTTTAATATTAAATATTACGTGAACAGTGCATGAACAGTACATGCACAGTGCACGCACAGTAACTTTTGTCTCCCCAAAGTCAACAACTGCGGCAAGGAAAAAAAAAAAAAAAAAAAAAAAGAGAAAACGCAAGTCTGAAACGTGCCGTGACTTGCCCCTATCCAAACGCACACTAAAAGTGATTTGCATTTACATTTCATCCGTACAGTTCATTGGCAATGACAACATGTTAGGTTTAGAATTGGGTTGTTGATTTAATACTTAGTTTTTTTTTTTTTTTGGGAAATGAAAATTTAAGTTTATATCAAAACACAATATACACGGCTATGAATTTGAATATGCCTAACAATTGTTTAAATAATAAATTATGATAAAGTCTATCTTTTATTCATTTGGTTTCATTTTAATTTTAGTTAAGATAATATTTTGATTTTTTGATGAGTTTTGATTATTATGATAGTCTCCTTATTCCTTAAGATATAAGAAATTTGAATAATAAATTTGAAACTTATAAAGTTTAGTTATATGTTAGGCAAATATAACACACTACAATAGAAATTAGAATGATACGGTTCACCTTAAAAAAATATTAATTGATGTAGGACGCAATTTACTATTTAATTATTGTAATTTATTATTTTTGGTATTTTTATGTAAAAAAACGTTATTTTAGGTTTAGGTGATTTATTTCCTTGTTTTTAGGTGCATTTAATGTTTTTTAGGTCAAATTTGATTCCTGTTATGGTTAGGTATCAATTAGGAGTTATTTTAAATTATATTTTTTTGTCTATCAAGTTTTAAGGAGCCCTTAAATAGGCCCCTAAGTCTGTAAACGTTTTTCATAGTTTATTATCAATAAAAATTCAGACTTGTGTCTTTTGTGTTCTCTAGTAGATTCCAGACCTACCAAGAACTAGCAGTTTAGTTTATGTCCATCAAAGAGAGCATCGTGTGTGCTTCTCTTCAAGCTTCCGCGACATCAGTTGGTATCAGAGCATTGACTTACCCTGGTTTGATTGCTAACCGGCGAGACTGTAACCACCACCACAACAACGACAAATAACTTAGCAAGTATTACGTGATGTACAACAAGCACTCACAAATATCTATGCTAGGATGGTGCCGTTGAAGAATGGAAACAATAGAGATAACTGCAGCGGAGACATAACTCACGGGCAACCTATTGGTAAGCAAATTTCATATAGACCTTATAAGAGAATTGCAAGTTTTAATGGCTATTTTTTAAAAGAAGATTTTCTTGATTGGTTACTTGATCTAGAGGATTTATTTGACTATGAGAATATTTGCTATGAGCGAAAAGTTGGACTTGCTTTGTATAAACTTAGTAAGTATGCCTTATGTTGGTGGGAACGAGTACAATCTGATAGAATCCGACAAGGTAAAGACAAAATTCAATCATGGCCAAGGATGAAAAAGATGCTTGCTATCAAATTTTATCCTTTGGATTGTGAAGAAATCTTGTCATATACAATACAAGATTATTATTGGGCAAGAAGTTCATACTTGAATTATTTTGAAAAGCCAAATATTCCACCGTTAAAGGAAGAATTACATGTTAAAGAAAATATCATTCTTGAAGAATATGGAGAAGTCAAAGAAGAAAATATTGAGATTTCTGACGAAATTAATGAAAGCCTTGTTATAGAAAAAGAACCTAAAATCAAGATTGTGGAGGAGATTAATGAAGACCCTATTATAGAGAAAGATCTTGAGGTTGAGGTAGTAGAGACCATTAAAGAAAAAATTATAGAGGAAGTTGTCAACAATCTCGATGAAATCAAGTTAGATGATTGCAACATTCAAACTCCTATTATTTTATTGGGAGACACCGAAACAAAGTTTATTGATTTTATTGGAGTGGAAAGATTTGATTTGATTATTGACTCTTATTTGATGAATATTGTCAATTACATGAAGATCAAGGGAGAAGAAGTTCAAGTTGCCAAATTAATGACTTTCAAGTTTGGCAAGAAGACAAAGAAGATGAAGTATTCAACGTATTTGTTCTCTTGGCATGGGAGATTCCAGATTTCAAAGATGAACTCGAGGACGAGTTTGTTTCAAGTGGAGGGGTCTGATGTAGGACACAATTTACTATTTAATTACTGTAATTTATTATTTTTTTGGTATTTTTATGTAAAAAACGTTATTTTAGGTTTAGGTAATTTATTTCCTTGTTTTTAGGTACATTTAATATTTTTTAGGTCAAATTTGATTCCTGTTATGGTTAGATATCAATTAGGAGTTATTTTAAATTATATTTTCTTGTCTGTCAAGTTTTAAGGAGCCCTTAAATAGGTCTCTAAGTCTGTAAACGTTTTTCATAGTTTATTATCAATAAAAATTCAGACTTGTGTCTTTTGTGTTCTCTGGTAGCCTTGTGGATTCAAGGAACGCCTCGTGGATTCAAGGTTTACTACCCAAGAACTAACAGTTTAGTTTCTGTCCACGAAAGAGAGTACCGTGTGTGCTTCTCTTCAGGCTTCTGCGACATCATTAATAAAAAATAAAAAATAATAGAATGATATATTTGTAGAGATAAAAAGATAAAGAATATTTTGTGGTGGTGCTTTCCCAACAAACTTGGGTTGATTGGCCCCAAAACCCCAATTAATTTATATTATGGGTTGGGTTCAACCCATAATGGGAGGTCCCAAAAGTGGTTTGTAGGGTAATGTGAGATGCCTAAGCAGTGCTTTGATACTGAGTTGGTCGAAATTCAACCCAGCCAAGGAGGCCTTCAAACAGCTGAAGTTCCCTTTCAAAAGTCCGAGCAGAACTGTTTGTTTGTTTAGACCCCAGAATACTCAGATTGTTTAACCTAATTAATTAACTAAGTTGATATTTAGGTTTATTATTCAGATCTAGATTAAACACATACAATCATATTACTTAGTGCAAAAAAGTAAACAAAACAAGCACTATGATGACATAAGAAAACTAATGAAACCAATAGTTTCAAGGTAAAAAACTTGAGGAGGATTTAACCTAATTTATCCTCAAGGCAACAAATTCACTATGATAGAATGGAAGTTTTACAATAAATTTAAACCCTAAATCTAAAGTTACCTCTTGTAATACTTACTCACACGACCACGTGCACAATTCACGGACTCTTCTATCTGAATTTGTCACTCACAAACACCCACATTTGTGACTCTGAGATCCCATTCAGAACTTTAAATCATCAACTATGTATGATCTTGTATGCAGCAACTTAATCCACCAGTTCTTGGATGTAGATCTTCCTTTCAGTAGATGCTTATTGAGTTAGAAGGCTACAGAAACCTTACAAATCTTACAAGAATAACTCATAAGACTTCAAAGAACTTCTGAAACGTATTTAGGATTTTCCTTTTATATTAGGTAGTGTTGGACTGAAACCCTAAACGTTTTCGCAAGCTTTGGACCTAATTTAAATTTTGCAGAAAACGACTTTTGATCGGTCAAGCCTTTCTTTCAATTGGTCGAGCCTTGGAGATTCTAACTTTTTCTTTCTGCAGCTTGACTATTCTTGAAACTTGACTTGAATCATCATGAGTAATGTCTAACACTTAAACTAGACATGTTTTTGTTGTTTGCCAACTTACATAAAATTAGAACCTAAACACTTATTCCTAAATATTTTGAAACTAACAAGAACTTCCCTATCCCCAGAATTGTATTCTCACTTTTCTCTGTGTATCTCTTACCAATGTTTTTTGTTCCAACACTTAGTTAGATTTCTCTTCCCCTTTTTTATACCCTTCTCTTAATGGAACCCTCATGATGATGGAATATCCCACACGTGCCTGGGCCGCTCCACCCTTTGGATGGTTCTATGTTATTATTCCTAAATGTCCCATCATATGCTAGAAGTGGGACTCGAATCCTACTACTGGGAAGATCTCTTAGTAACTTGTGTCTAACGTCGAATCCTACGCTCGGTTAGTGGGTTCCCCAATACATCAACTTATATCCTTAGCAAAGATAGGTCTTTGTCGGCGAATTCTTCCAAGGTGATACATACCTAATTATATTTCACTGGGTTAATGCAGGTCACAATCAGGCTGGTTTAACCTCAGAGGGGCCGAGCCTAATTCAAGAATGAGCCTCTGTTTCCACACCCTTTACAGCTTCCTTCTCTACAAGTGTATTGAATAACTTCGCATCCAACAACAGGTTTCAAGTTGCTAGGAGTTAGTCAAGTATTGAGATCCGTGCAAAGAGAAGAAGTCTCTACAAAATCAGGACCAATTGGGGATTAGCGTCAAGATTCAACTATACATTAGTACTTTAGGATAGGCCAGGTTTGAGATAAAATTCCTTGTACTTGTAATTATTTTTTTTTTAATTATTGATTCTTAGAGGTGGTTAGTTGAAAATCACCCAAGTTTTTGCCTTATGAGAGATTTTTCCCATTAGTTAATAAATCACCGTATCAATTTAATTTATGTTGCACTGTAATTATTTGGTGATTTGTTGGTGTTTCCATGATATTCCATGTAATTTGACATAATTAATCAACTCAGATAATTCAATTAATTTACTAAGGTCAATCTATAATCCAACAAGTTACAAGGGCGGTGCTACTTGTTGGTCAGAGTGGTCATATGACCGCCCTGAATTGAAAAAAAAAATTATATACCCAAAAAAATTTAAATTTACATGGGTTGTACACCACCCTAAAAATATTATTGACCACCCTAAAAAAAATTTGAGTCCACTACAAGTAAAATTTGACCCCTCCACAATCTTAGCCATTGAAGGTTAAACAAAAAATTGCCCAAATAAATACAAATCAATCCAAACGATCAAACAACAAGACAAATTAGCCCAAAAAATTTAACAAAAAATAATATAATATAATATCCCTCCCCAAATTCACGCCAGTTTGAAGCAAATATCATGTTTTCACTAAACCAATTTAGGCGGTCAATTCCTCAAAATACCCTCAAACAAGTGATTAAAGACAACTCTTGGTACCCCTCATCAGCTTCTTCGCAAGCTACACCAAATTGTGAAGAATCTTCGCAACAAAAAGAAGTCTGGTGGTGGCCAAGATGTTGGGCAGAACGACCTGGACTTGTGGCTTACCTGACAGTGAGGATAACAATGGGAAGAAAATGAAATAAGCTACACAATGTGGATAACAGATGTAGACTTAGTGTCTTCATTGTGTGAAAGTAGTAAAGTTAGCTACAGAAAACTTGTATTTAAAATTCATTGCAAAAGGGAGTGGGCTCTTCATTGCCAGGTGAAGTAAGGTGAATTGGTGAAGCACCGCGTGTACCTTTATTTATTTATTTAAGTAATGTTATGTTTTGAACATTTTTATAATAACTTTACAACAAATTTTATGTTGCAAGTTATTTTTGTCAACTAATTATAGTTTGCCACTTATAATTTTGTTATAAAAATATTTAGACATATCATTTTTTTTTCCTTTAAATTGGACACTTTAATTTTATGTTGGTTAGAACATTCATATCAACTAATGTAAATTTTTTTTTTAAGTATATAAACCTAATTATTTTTTTATTTTATTAAACAAAATTTTCAAACATTCACATCATTGGCAAACTAATCGAAAAAGTAAAAACTAAGAAATGAATAAAATAATCCATTTACACATGAATGGTACAAGTATAAATTTACATGGATACCGTAATTGTGGAAGGAAATACAAAATTTTAGATGATTTGGGGTGATTTTTTGGATTTGTTTGCCAAAATTTTGCATTAACCCATTTTACATGGGTTGATGCAAGTGCTCTTAGGTCATACATTGATAAATACCAAATATATTGAGTAAAATTATAGCCTTAAGCTATAACTAAGTTTGTAACCAAATTTTGTTTTTATTCAAATGCACACTTGTGATGTCAATAAAATTCAAAATTTTATTTAATCTTATTTAATTTAAGCTTCTTAATAACTACCTTGAGAAAATTTTTTGGACCCGCCACTAATAGATTATATGTTTTTATTAACGAATTGATTAAAAAAAAAAAACAGAGACCATCACTATTATACACGGATGACATAGTCCCTACAATATTCAAGCAAATGTTTGAAAAGGTGGACAAACCAGCAAAGCTTTTATTCTTTGATATGTCCTCCTCGGAAGAGAAACCTAGTTCTAACATCAAGAACAAAGTCCAATTTGCATGTGATGATGATGATGATGATGAGTACGTATCCAAAGGGAGCAGTACTACTCTCACTACAATACATGGCAACAAACAATGTCGGGGTGGATCTAACAGCAAAGTTGGTCGTATTGCTCCCCGTAGTAGTTTCAAGTTTCTATACTAGGACACCACGACTTGGATATAGATCACTCTCAAGGGCATTCCCCAATCCAATATGGCATGGTTTTCTAGGGGGTTTGCAGCAATCATCGCCGCCGCCACTATACCAGTTAATGGGACAATTACCGTCTCTAATTGACATATATAAGTTGCTTTACCATGAGTTGCTCAAGTTATTATTACACTTTCTAAGGCATGGTCTGTGGGTATTTGGTTTTTGTTTTTTTACAATCACCAACACCGCCAGCGGGATATTGATATTTTTTCTATCACTAGTGTCTACCTCACCTTTTTTGTGTGTGGGACTGTATGAGAAAACAGATTATTGGGAGTGACAGCTTTATGGTTTATTGTGTTTTATTGTCATTGTCATCAGACCTTAAACTAAATTTATGATTAATGATTTGAGACCCATCCTTTGTAGCTCAGATTTGGATATGAGGCCCAATTTTATTATCTATCAATTTTGTTTAAACCAAGCACATAGCATTTTGCATGTTTGATTAAGAATTTAAAATAAACACGTAAATAAGCGATTAATATAATGTGTTATTTAGAAAGCTCAATGAGCATTGCTAGCACCTCCTGTGGATGTGTTATTCAAAAAGAATTGTTTATTTAACTGACTTTCTTTTTTCTTTTCTTTTTATTGGCTAAGCATCTTTCCAAGGCTTTGGGGCACCCAGTGGTGGCTTATGGCTTATTGTTTTACTTCTACATCGTGAGTTTGTGATTAAAGATAGGAAATTAGAAATCCATCCTTTCTAATTATTATATAGATAGTCACTCATCAAATTTATTTTCCCTCTCACATTTTTGTGTATTTTATGGACATTGGATATTGATGTGTATTCACTAGTATTTACTAATTAAATACCTGTAAAGTACCGGTCTATTCATAGTTTTGATTTTTTTATATATTTTTATTTAGCTTGATTTGAGATAGAGTTGTTTTGTAATTTTAGAAAACAACTAGATAAAAATAAATTTAAAAATTTAAAAAAAAAAAAAAAAAACTATATCTCTCATCAGACTAAAAAAAGTAATTCAAATATAGATAGAATTATTTTCTTTTGAAAAGTAATTTGACCTCAGCCAAGCTAAATAAAAGAAATCAAACGATAATTTTGCAACTCATTTTATGGTTGTTACTCAAATATTGGAAAATGAGTTGGCATGAAATAAAGTTGTTTTCCAAAAAGTTTTAGTGAAAAGTAGCTATCTCATGCCAACTTAAGATAGTATAAATAGGAAATCAAAAGATACATGAATCAATAATATCATTCTTGACAAAGAACTTGGAAAAAGGAAAAAGAAAATGGTATCTCCAATTAGCTGCCTATCAATCTTGGTAAGCCCCTTACTAGTCACCTCTCTTTTCTACCAAGTTTCTAATGCAGTAAACGATACCTATCTTGATAGCCTTTGCCACAAATCCACGGACTATGATTTGTGTAAATCAACTTTTGCTGCAGACGATCGTACTTCTACAGCTGATCTAAATGGTCTTCTCCTCATTTCTATTTCTGCAAACCTGAATATATTAGAAACTACCATTATTAATCGAATCCCAAAAATTCTTGAAATACTCGATGACCCACAGGATAAGGCTCGACTTCAGAATTGCTCAACCGATTTTAGTTTTGCACTAGAGAATTTGACTGGTGCATACTTGGCTTCGACTTTAAAGAATTATACAGAAGCGGTGAGGTTAGCTACCGATGCAGCTTTTAACAATGTAGAATGTGATAATGAATACAATACGACCCACCGTCCATCTCCAATAGCAGATGTCCCTCGCACAGTGGGGAGGCTAATCTTCATTAGTTACGTTATAGTTGGTGAGATCCCAGAATAATGTACATGTGATCTATAATAAAAAAAGGTCTGCCAAAGTTCTTGTAACTCAATTGCTACATCTTGTTGTTTTTTTCTTTTCTTTTTTTCTTCGAGAATGTACCTCTTGGTGTAATTATAAAAAAAATAACAAATAAAGACCTATTCGTGTTAATATTTATTTGTAATTACCTCTCTTTCTCTCAATAAATATGGTATTATTGCATTATATTCAATACATCTTTAGTTACATGTTTTTTAGTCATGAACTGTAAATTTTTCGTTTGCTAGATGATGAATTTTATACACACACACTCTCTCTCTCAGGAAAATAAGGTCAAATTGAAAATTAATGCATTTGACCATAACATAACCCACTCACACCTGTAAAATATTTTACACACTGACGTTCCCTTCAAACCATTTACAATCCTTCGAAAAAAATTTGTTCTCCTCACTCTCACTCTCACTCTCATCACTCACGAGTCATGCCAAGCCTAAGCCAAAGGACAGAGAGATTGGTTGCCGGTGAAGCCCAAATCGTTGCCCTCAATGCACAACTCTACTGTCGTGCATGCAAGCCCTATGATTTGGGTCATGTCATCTCCTCACATTCTCGTTGCCGCCATCCATGATTGATCTCGTATTTTTTTTTTCCTCTTGATCTCATTGCCGCCGCCTCTAAATCAACCCATCCATGACTGATCTTGTCGTTTTTTCCTCTAGATCTCATCGTCATCACCTCTAGATCAACCCACCCATGACCGATCTCTATCTCTTTCTCAATCTACCTCTCTCTTTCCTTCAATCGCTCACTCTTTCCTCATTCCTCTCTCAGTTTGACTGATGATGATGGTGTTTAATGAATGGTTTTGTTTTGAGTCTTGTTTCATTAGTTTATATATTGAAATTCTGTATTATAAAATTTGTTTGGAAGCTGAAAAAATGTGAGAAAGTAGTAGAAAATAAGCATTTTTAGAATGTAACCAAACACCTAAAAATATTTTCCAAAGCAATTTTCAAAATGCAACCAAACACTAGAAAATATTTTCCTTTCCCAAAAATATTTTCACTTGAAAATATTTTACCTTCGAAAAATATTTTACATGTTGCCAAACACAGGCTTAACAGAAAATATGGGCAAAAATGGTTGCTGATGGAAACAAAATAGAACTTTAGGAGTAAAAATCCAAACCTTGAAACTTCTGAATGTAAAATCCAAATACTTTCAAATTTCAAAAGATAAAATCCAAATCCTAAAATTTTAAGAAATAAAATTCAAACACCCTTAAACTTTAGAGACATAATTTACAATTTAACCAAAAAAAAAAAAAAACCCCACGGGCCACAAGCCACAGCCCAAAAGCAAAGTCATACAATACTGTCATTTCGAAACACAGCGAGTTAATGAAGTGTGCACCCCTCACAATAAACCCACAACACACAATATAATTCACATAGGACCCTCTATTCCTCCCCACCACCAAGTTGCGTACATAACATGAAAGTAACCTTTCAAAAGATATCAAACCCAAATCTGTAATCTCACCCTTAACTGTGTAATCCACTTGATATTCCAACGTGTGTGGATAATACTCCCACGGGATGGGGAGTTAGGGTGACAGGTTTGTTCTACTTCTGATGGGGATTTTTAGTTTCAGTTACCTTAATCAGTTACTATGGTCTTTGTTTAGTTGTGTTCTTCTTCATTGACCGTTAGGGAGCTCTGGTTCATGCCCTGGTGCACCCAATAATACGTAAATGTGGAAATTGATTCCTCTGCCAAATAGCCCTACCCCGTGAGAAATTATAAGGTTTAGACAAGGGAGGTGGTCCACTCTCCTATTTGTTTAAAATTGCTAAGTTAATTTTTTTTTTTTTTTAAACAGAAACTGATTACTGACTCAAGTGACTCAACAGAAACTAAAAGACTCCCATTCCACTAATTTTTTTTAAACAAGTGAAAATTTTTTAGTGGAATAGTTGATAAGTGACGTGATCTACCAAAGGATTGTATAATTTCTCCTACCCCCTTTATGAATGGCCCAGTTAACGCCCTCATCCAAGGTCATTATTAATTATTAATGCTCAAGAGATTGTCCAACATTTTTTATTTTTTAAACCATTATAATGCTTTTTATCACTTGGAACTCAATGTCATCGCTCACCACTGAAACAGACACAACACTAAGGGTACGTTTAGTACACTGAATGTAGATTACATTAAGAATAGTAACATTTATTACTGAGAATAGAAGACATTGTAATGGAATAACTATTACTATTCATAAGTTTGGTTGTTACATATGAAAAACTTATAAAAGAAGATGTATAAGGAAATTTTATATTTTTGGAAATATATTAATTTTAAAACCTATTATATACACTAAGGAATATCTATTACATCCATTTTAAAGAGGAATCGCTATTCTTCAATTTAAAGAATAGTTATTCCAATGTAATAACTAATCCATGTAATAAAGATGCAACCAAATGACTGAATTAATATTACACATGAATAACTATTCCATTACAGAAGCTATTACAGCATACCAAACATACCCTAAGTTTTTTAATAAGGAGGTTTTAGATTTAAAATGATTTTAACAAATTGTATTTTTTTTTTCTTTGTTAAAAAAAAGAGGTAAAAACGTTTTTCTTTAATTGTGAATGAATTAAGTTGTATATGAACAACTCAAGCTTGGCTTGAGACAAGTTTAAATATATTCATTTGTTTAGTAAATAAGTCAAGTTAAAGCCAAAGTTTAGGCTCGAGTATTAAACAAGCCAAGTTCAAACATTATTATTTGTTTGTGAACAAGTTTATGAACATGAGGCGCAATTTAATTATATATAATATTATATTTCTAAACGTAGATTTGTCTAAAAATATACTTAGATAAACTTGAGATTGAATTATATAAGTCTATAAATAGTTCATATAATATCAAATTATTATTTCTACTTTATTATAATATAATCAGTCTATAAGTCTATTCATAGTAAAATTTCATAAATTTGTAAAAGGGTAACAAATTTTAGTCACTATTTTCTATATATGAGAAAAAAAAAAAAGTTAATGAAGTAACTTGTGAACAAACTCAAGCTTATTCGATAAGAAAATGAACCTAGTATGAAGACGTAATCTTGTTTGGTAATAAGTTTGAGCTCAGCTTGCATTTGAAATCAAGCTAAAGCTAAATGAATAAGCTTGAAATTCAGCACAAAAAATAAAAAATAAATTAACTGTGAAATTTTTAATACGCAGCTTGGTTTGGCTAGTTTAAAGTCTTATTTATGGCATAACAAAATCTCATAACATTTTTACAAGAACGTCATATTGAGTTGTGAATGATCCTCATATAATTTTTATTTCATTTTATTTTGACCCATGATGACCTAACACCTTAGCTTGTCATTCTAGATGTTGTGAAATTTTATTGTGTGACCGTTTAAAAGAAAAAAAAATCTCATTGGAGTTTTCGGCTTTTGTTTACTTGTAAATTGTTGGATGGTCTATTGGATTTTTCTCACCCTTGAATGGAAAGATTTTTTCAAATTTGGTTCGATATCAAGGCCCACACCTCCTATGAGAAGAGGGAAGAACTCCTCCGGAAAGAGTAAATAAATTCAACAAAGGTAAGGGACAAATCCCTGATTTTCAAGACATTACTAGGATACAACCAATGATTTTCTTTCTCATTTGGTTGTATACCTTGTTTGTTTCTCCAAAAACAGAAACAAACTGATTTATCCTTGTGGCCAGTGATTTTCTTCAAGACACACCAACGAAACCTTTCCATCACCTGTACATGCTCTCAGTGCCATGGTACAGCCAAATTATTTTATATCCTTGCGGTAACCATAATCTTCATTTTTACTTTAATGTTTTGGCCAGACAACTTACTACAAGTACTAAAAAGATAAAAAGTACAAATTCTTCTATGGATTAAACCCAAATGTTATGGCTAGACAACTTACTATACTAGTACTAAAAGGCTAAAATGATACAAATCCTTCTATGGATTAAACCCAAGCAATACTGGGGCTATTCTTAGCAAAGGCTCTAGGGTTCTTGGTTGAAACTTCCTTGCGAAACGAAAGCAAACTGTAGTTGTGATACCATCATAAGTACAACTAAAACCATGTCTCACCTGATTCAAAAACGCTTCAGAGACATCCTTCCTTTCAAACTTGGTTGGATGTGAGCCACCTCTGGACCAATCAACCCAAGTAATGCTACTGTTGGAATTCATGCTCGGTTGAGTTTTAGTCACAAGGGTTGCCTAGTAGTGCTCATCCATATAACATGGAGGCTTGCATCTGACACTATCTCTACGGCTAGCTTCCGGTGAACTTCAAACCATTGGTTGCCTTTACACCAATCTGACAATGATATCGTTGGCCACATACGTTTATTGTAATGGCCGCAACCCATCATTCTTGGATCATCAATTGAGCCAACAAAACTATGGTTAGAGTTGATCAGGCAGTTGTAAATTGTTGTAAAATTGAATAAAGAAATGCATGTTTCAGAGAGGAACACAAATCTCTCGTTGGACTACCGCACACCTTTGGTGCGATGGTCACTCCACAAGTATAAGTGCTTGTGAGGTGTGGGAGGCAAGAACCGGGGTTCAAGTCTTCAGGAGGGAGCTTTATACACATATACACTTAAATTAGGCTAAAGTAGAATTTCTATCTTGTATATATAAAATTAAAATTAAAATTAAAAAAAAAAAAAAACAAAAACAAACAAACAAACAAACAAATCTCTCATTGGAGAAATCAAGTAGGGCATTAGCTAATAGGCGCCTCTTTGCATCAACCGTTGTGGCTTGTCCCCATTCCACTTGCTGCAAAATACAGATTCAGGTAAAATGAATGGAGGAAAAAACATGGCTTGGTTCATGTCTTGGTAGGTTTTTAATTGGGGATGGGGCAATATAAATTTCTAACCTTGCTTGGCATCCTGCACTTGTAGAACACTGAGGATTCTGGTGGTTCTTTAGTGAACTCTTGTGAAGTATGGAGGTCAATTGAGTAGAGCCCTGCATGTCCCTTAAAGAACTTTTCCCATAATGGTCCCAAGGGCAATTTTCCTCTAGTTAAGAACATGAATGCCACCTTTCGCGTCCGATTGTAAGGGTATTTTTCGATATTTGGCACCATTGAGGCTAGCCACATTAACTCCTTATCGCTCATTGAATGTGATAGCTCATTGGGAGCAACCCAATCTCTCAAACCTCTACTCCCATTTGATAATTGAAATGGGTGCAAGGAAGGAGCAGATGAAGAAGAATTGCAAAGAAAATAAGAATATGAAGGCCTGGGTGACTTTGGATAAAATGCACAGTTAGGGGAAGTAAAACTCATCTGAGGATAGGAATTTCCTAGCACGATTGTTGTTGAACATTCCTAGTATCATTATGAAAAACGCTAGTGACAAACATAAGAATATGGTGGTTGTGATATGTAAACTCCTTCCTCTTAACTCTTTTAATACGTATGGAAAGTTGTTCTACAAACACAGTGATCTTACACTGCTTCATCTCTTTCTCTAGCTTACAGTATAAGCAAAAGCTCGGAAATAGTTTTCTTCATTTATGCAAAAGGAAGTCTTCAGAAGTGTTTTTAAGCTATGAAGCTAGACAATGGACAGGGTCTAAAAAAGGCTTGATTCCAGCAAGGTTAAGCAAGGGCACATGGGAAGTGCCGGGAAAAGTGTGAATGGTAGAAAGCCTAAAACGTTATGGTATGGAGGAAATAATGGTCCTTGGAGTTCACAAGCTCACATACACGAGAGAAGTAGGGGGGAGAGAGATCACAAATATCACGAGTTTGGTTGCAGAAACGCAGGTTAAAGAGACAATTGGATAACTTCCAAGAATTAAAGATCAAGCTTGGAACCTGTTTAACATAAAACACGAATCTAGAAGAGAAAAAAACAGAGCAGTTTTTCGTGTTGATTTTTACCTCTTTTCTTTTCTTTTCTTAGAGAGAGAAAGAGAGAGAGACTGCTCAGTTCTATTCTTGACTTTTCACAATGTAGTCTTATTATCAATGAGCAACACTCCTTAATTCTGAGACGGGTGTCAGTCCATTTTAAGGAGCTCTAAAATTTACCACCAAACCAATTACATATAAATTTTCACATTCTTATTTTTATCATCTACGTACTCACTCTTCGTATATGCTTCACAACACAGCAAAACAACGAAGGAGTTCTAAAATTGTAAACATCAATGACCTTTACCATAGCATCATATCAAGTATAAACCAACCATTAAGACCCTGTTCCACGAACTTCTGGAAAATCCTCCTCTACAATACAATATGAATAGACTAATTAGTAATTACTGATATATACTTAGATTACATCTGAAACCGAATTCCAGATTTTTTGCCCTTGTGGCTCTTATTTAGCACCGAACTTAATAACTGAGTACAGAACAGCAAAGCTAGCCACTGCACCAGCAACAAATAATTTAGATGTCCATAGCTTCTGATAATTTAACTGGAGACCCTTACTAAGGTATACCCAAGTCCATCGGGCAAGGAAATACAGCCCACAAGTTTTCTGGAACTTCTGGATCGAAATTGCCTACACAACAATTCAGCAGGCTCTATCAGCATTACTAGAAATTAACAATCACAATCACAATCACAAACAATTATTTATTCTTAGAAAATGTATACCTGGATCTACAATGATTATATTAAAATAGAATTAAACTTTTGTGTTCTGGGGTCTTTGTAATTAGTTTAGTTTTTTTTTTTTTTTTAGTGCAGCAAAGGAGGTGCCATTTGACCTAGAGCTCATTAATTTTTTTTCTCTTTCATTTTGACAAGGTATAGTTCACTGATTCAATAAAATTACATATAGAGCTTTTATAAATTCCAGGGAAATTGCAAGGGAATTGAGTCCAAACCTAATGAGTGGCCACAAGAAGCTTTCCTCACTTGGTTTCAAATTTACCCACCTTGTCAGCAAATGCAGCCAAACTGCAACTAAAAGTTTCTAAAAGAGGAAGCCCTACACACTCTTTCAGCCACCTTGTCAGCAAATGCATCCAAACTGCTATTAAAAGTTTCTAAAGAGAAGCCCTGCACACTCTAAGATGAATTTTTGGAATTTCACTTTTTGTCACTAAAATATGAATGCTTGCCGAACAATACGTAATCATTTCAAACATAGATAGTGAAATATTCAAAGGCCGTTCAAATTATTCCACTATAGGGTATAAGTTATTTCAAAATTGCCTAAGACAGAAGGTACAACAGCAACTCCATGGATCGCAGGATGCAGGGCGCCCAGGCACCAAGTGAGAATGGACAATGTTAGAAATACTGAATGATTGTATTGTATTTCTTGATGAAAGAATGTACATAGATGCCTTTATATATGAGGCATATGTGTGCAGTACAAGTAAATATGTGTGCTATACAAGTCTACAGCAACAGAATCAGGAGCAATTACAGGAGGATCAGGAGCAGCTACAGAAGGAATATGTGTCTCATCTGGAAAAAGATCTAAGACAGAAGAGGAAGACAAGGAAGCACTGAAATGAGAAAGTTCGACAAAGAGGCGATGTTCCCAAAAGACAACATTACAGGAGACACGAAGACGATGAGAGACAGGATCATAACACCTATACCCCTTTTGAGTTTCGCCATAGCCAAGAAAACAACAAAGCCTTGATCGAGGCTCAAGTTTGTTATGCTCATGTGGCTGAAGAAGAACGAAACAAGCAGAACCGAAGGAGCGAAGGTGGTGATAGTCTGGAGGTGACCCAAAAAGGCACTCATATGGAGTTTGATTTTGGATAACAGGACTTGGAATGCGATTAATAGTATGAACAGCATGAAGAGCAGCTTCACCCCAAAAAGGAGCAGGAACTTTAGCAGAGAGAAGGAGAGCGCGAACAGTGTCAAGAATATGACGAAATTTTCGTTCGGCTCTACCATTTTGCTAGAGGTACCTGGACAAGTTAGTTGATGAACAGTGCTATAGGAATGCAAAACAGCTTGAAAAGCATATTGAGTGTATTCAAGAGCATTATCAAATCGAAAAATTTTGATACGTCTGGAAAACTGAGTTTCAACCATTTTTGCAAAATTAGAATATACTTCCAATAATTCAGAACGATGTTTCATATTAAAAATCCAACTATAGCGAGAGTAATCATCAACAAAGACAACAAAATATCTAGACCCACCAATATAGAGACAGAGGAAGGCCCCCAAACATCAGAATGAATAAGGTCAAAGATATCAGTGGATATGGATTCACTAGTATTGAAAGGTAAAGCTGGTTGTTTTCCTAATTGACATGAAACACAATCAAAATTTTCTGTGGACACTGAACCTAAAAACCTCTAGAAGCCAATTGTTGTACCCGAGAGGAAGATGCGTGACCAAGTCAAGCATGCCAAAGTGCAAGGGAAAGAGTGGAAGAAACTGCAGCAGCTGCAGCAATAGAAACAGGAGCGACAAGTGGAAGAGAAGGTTGTCCACGGGAAACATCGCCCAACTCTGGGACCGGTCCCAAGCTCCTGTCCCGTCCTAGGATCCTGCACAATGCATCCAGAATAATCAAAGGTAATGCGATAACCCAACTCAGCTAATTGTCCCACAGAAAATAAATTGTAAGAAAGGTCAGGAACATTAAAGACTCCAGGAACCGAGAGGTTGGAGGTTGAAACTGAACCTATATTATTACCAGACATTGTGGAACCATTTGCTGTGCGAATATTAAGAGGGTGCGGTGCAGGTTTAAGGTCAGAAAATAAGGACGAGTGAGGTGTCATGTGATTGCAACAAGCGGAATCCATAAGCCAAGAAGAGAGGAGACATACCAGATAAAGCTAGAGAGAAGAGGAATAAGATGCATTACCAACCATACGAATGACATTGGCGATGATATTTATAAGGTCATCTCTGGAAATGGAGAAAGTGGATCCAGAAGACTGAGACTGTGCAGAAACAGGAGCCATGGGTTGGACACTCTCAGTGTTAGCAACTGTAGCAGCAGAAGTGAAAACAACTGATTTGTTGCGCTGATATCAAGTCTCAATATTATGGCCAAAATGTTTGCAAAAATTGCAAAAACGTTTGCTGGAATGTCGGCTATGATTATTGCAACAAGAAGAAGACCAGTCCTTATTCTTCATTTAGAAGCAAAATTTGCAAAAACGGACTGCAAAAATGAAATCTACGCGAAAAACTGGGTAAGGAGCACCTGGACTGTAAAAAGTCAACTCTGAAAAGTCAACGGTCAAAGTCAACAGTTAACGGTCAACGCACATCAGCTCACTGGGATAACGTCAGCAGGTGACGTAAGCAGCTGACGTTTGCTGATGTAAGCGGCTGACTGTGATGACGTAAGCAATGACGTCACCTAGGGCTGACGTCAGCAGATGCAGATCTGGCGCGTGGCAGCGCGGTCGGCGCGTGACGGCGCGTGGAGCCGTGATCTGATGCGCAGATTCTTTGGACGGCGCGTGAGGGCGCGTGGAGCTTCCGATGGTGGTCAGGTTTTCACTAAAAGGTAGATCGGCGTGGACGATCTCAGTGATGTCTGCAAAAACACAATCGGAGCTAGATACACGGCGGAGACGGTGGTTGCAGTGGTCTGTGTGGTGCGGGACTCCTCAACGACGGCGGCTGCAGTTCCGAAACCTGAGGACAACGGCTGAGAGACGTCGTAGGTTCAACGGTGAGTGGCTGCATGGCTGTTGTGACGGCGGAAGCGATAAGGGTGGAGTAACACCAAGAGAGACAAGACTGCTAAAAAAAAAGGTCAGAGCAGTGGCTCTGATACCATGTTAGAAATACTGAATGATTGTATTGTATTTCTTGATGAAAGAATGTACATATATGCCTTTATATATGAGGCATATGTGTGCAGTACAAGTAAATATGTGTGCTATACAAGTCTACAGCAACAGAATCAGGAGCAATTACAGAGGATCAGGAGCAGCTACAGAAGGAATATGTGTCTCATCTGGAAAAAGATCTAAGACAGAAGAGGAAGACAAGGAAGCACTAAATGAGAAAGTTCGACAAAGAGGCGATGTTAAATCTGTGGGATTTGGTGACACTTCTCCTGGGAAATCTGTGGTTGGTTGTAAGTGGATCTACAAGATTAAGACTCACTCTGATGGGTCCATTGAGCGCTACAAACTCGTCTTGTTGCAAAAGGTTTTACACAAGAGTATGGGATTGATTATGAAGAGACCTTTGCTCCGGTTGCTCGTATCTATCTGTCCGTGCCCTCTTAGCTGTTGCTGCTGCCAATAAATGGGACCTTTTTCAGATGGATCTCAAAAATGCATTTCTTAATGGGGATTTAAGTGAAGAAGTGTATATGCAACCTCCTCCTGGTCTCTCTGTTAACTCAAATAAGGTTTGCCACCTTCGACGTGCACTTTATGGCCTTAAGCAAGCTCCACGAGCTTGGTTTGCCAAATTCAGCTCTACCATCTCTCACTTGGGTTACATGGCCAGTCACTATGATTCTGCCTTATTTCTTCGTCGCACTGACAAAGGCACTATTTTACTTCTCTTATATATGGATGATATGATCATAACTGGTGATGACCTCAGTGGCATTCAAGAACTCAAGGTTTTTCTTAGTCAGCAGTTTGAGATGAAAGATCTTGGATATCTCAGCTACTTCTTGGGTCTTGAAATACTCATTCTACAGATGGACTTTATATTACTCAAGCCAAGTATGCTTCTGAACTCTTGTCTCGCGCTGGACTCACTGATAGAAAACTGTGGACACTCCAGTTGAGCTTAATGCGCATCTGANACTTGATGCATTATCTAAAAACCATATGTGGGATTTGGTGACACTTCCTCCTGGGAAATCTGTGGTTGGTTGTAAGTGGATCTACAAGATTAAGACTCACTCTGATGGGTCCATTGAGCGCTACAAAACTCGTCTTGTTGCAAAAGGTTTTACACAAGAGTATGGGATTGATTATGAAGAGACCTTTGCTCCGGTTGCTCGTATCTCATCTGTCCGTGCCCTCTTAGCTGTTGCTGCTGCCAATAAATGGGACCTTTTTCAGATGGATCTCAAAAATGCATTTCTTAATGGGGATTTAAGTGAAGAAGTGTATATGCAACCTCCTCCTGGTCTCTCTGTTAACTCAAATAAGGTTTGCCACCTTCGACGTGCACTTTATGGCCTTAAGCAAGCTCCACGAGCTTGGTTTGCCAAATTCAGCTCTACCATCTCTCACTTGGGTTACATGGCCAGTCACTATGATTCTGCCTTATTTCTTCGTCGCACTGACAAAGGCACTATTTTACTTCTCTTATATATGGATGATATGATCATAACTGGTGATGACCTCAGTGGCATTCAAGAACTCAAGGTTTTTCTTAGTCAGCAGTTTGAGATGAAAGATCTTGGATATCTCAGCTACTTCTTGGGTCTTGAAATTACTCATTCTACAGATGGACTTTATATTACTCAAGCCAAGTATGCTTCTGAACTCTTGTCTCGCGCTGGACTCACTGATAGTAAAACTGTGGACACTCCAGTTGAGCTTAATGCGCATCTGACTCCCTCAGGGGGAAACCATTGTCTAATCCCTCTCTTTACAGACGCTTGGTTGGCAACTTGGTTTATCTTACTGTCACTCGTCCAGACATTTCCTATGTTGTTCACCAAGTGAGCCAGTATCTGTCTGCTCCACGATCGACTCACTATGCTGCTGTTCTATGCATTCTTCGATACTTAAAGGGCACTCTCTTCCATGGTCTTTTCTACTCTGCTCAGTCTCCTCTTACTCTTCGTGCATTTTCTGATGCTGATTGGGCAGGAGACCCCACTGATCGCAGGTCCACTACTGGTTATTGCTTTCTTCTTGGTTCTTCTCTGATTTCTTGGCGAAGCAAGAAACAAACTCATGTGGCCCGCTCCAGTACTGAAGCAGAATATCGTGCCCTTGCTGATACCACATCTGAGCTTCTTTGGCTACGATGGCTTCTCAAAGACTTAGGTGTGTCTACATCTTCTGCTACTCCTCTTTATTGTGACAACCAGAGTGCTATTCATATTGCTCACAATGATGTCTTCCATGAACGGACTAAACACATTGAGATCGATTGTCATTTTATCCGTTTTCATCTTGTCTATGGTGCTCTCAAGCTGATCTCAGTCTCCTCTAAAGATCAACTTGCAGATATCTTCACCAAGTCACGTCCTAAGGGACGCCTTTGTACTTTGGTTGACAACCTCAAGTTGGTCTCACATCCACCTTGAGTTTGAGGGGGGTTGTTAACAGACAAAATTTTCCTATCCTCCAACCCACTACGAGGCTATGCAAATGTATATCGTCATGTGCTTTTACTCATATAACTATTAATATTTAATAGTTATGTAACTTGTTTAAATGACTTAATGGGTCATGTAATTAAAGTATATATGGATAATCAATAGAATTTCAACGAGTTGAAGGAGATTCTTCCAAACCGGATGAAATTTTATCCACAAGAGAAAGGGGAGGAAAGAAAAATCAATTATAAAGCAAATGCGAATATGCAGGGAAGATAACACAAGCAAGGTAATCATGTGTGCTTCAATTACTAATATTCCATACACTCTCACATGGTGGGGTCCTTAAATGTAAGGGAAAACTTGATTCCTTCTTTCTATTAAGTGAAAACTTTTTTTTTTTTTTTGATAAACTAATAAAGTGAAAACTAGAAAATTTAATGGCAAGACCCTTTCATGGCAAGGGTTGACTGATCTTTTTAAAAGTTGGCTCAAAATAAAGATCAATTCCATAGTAAAAAAAAGGTATCTTTAAGCAAATCTAGCATTTTTTCAAGGATTTTACTAATGTGTGCCTTGAGGACACACAATAGTATACCATTTTTTTAAAAAGTTCTATTGGGAATTGAAAAAGTTTTGACAGCTTTTTCAACTTCCAATAAAATTTTTCCAAAAATGAATTTGTTAATTTATGCCCTAAGGGCATACATTAACTGGAACCTTTTTCCAATAAGGAGATAATAAGTATATGATATTATAATGACTTTATTTGTCTTTATGTTAAAAAGAAAAAAAGAAAAGAGAGAGAGAAAGAGAGAGAGAGAGAGAGAGGAAATTAACTTCACCCCTTTCAAGAGTAATAAATGGGAACTACCTAACTAAAACATGTATATTCAAGCTAATATGTGTTGATGTATAGCCATGGGAAATGCTGGGGTTGAAACAAGCAAAAGTTACCTTTGGTAGCTTATCTTGCTCAGCCAGATGCTCCACATGAAGCCTCACATTTGATGCAGCAGGAATCCGTACACTACGATCAAACCCACAGTATACTTCTGCAACTATGTCAAACAAAGTTTCAGCTCCATTTTCTATAGCTTTCCAGATGGACGTTTCTCTACTTCTGCGGTTTCTGAATATAGGAACAATGTCATGTCAGGATTTGGTAGACAATATTGTTACATATAGTGTAAATCTTAGATGTAAGAAGACGAAGCTGGCAGAAGTCAAACTCTTGGCCCAACAATACCGATAATAAAAGAGTTATTGCAGATAAAGGTGATAGGGGAATTCTTTTTTTTTTTTTTTTGGTTTGGGGGAGTGCTGTTTACCTGCAAAGGAGTCATTGTCTAAGATCCCATGATGGGTAAAAAGTTTGTAGAAAATTTAGCTTAAATTAGGAAAGCGAGAAAATGACATGTGCATACTTGAGATATCCACAAAGCATGTGCTTTGGCCACAGATTAACTCTCCCGTGCATGGGAATCAAAGTGTGTGGGGGAAGCTCCATGAATTTGTAAGTTGTGTGGAAGTATTGCTGCATAAACAAGCAAACAAAATCTTCACCAATCTTTAAGGTTTTTAGAAACAGCAATGACAATTACATGTATAGAAACACTCAAATAATTAAACCATTGTATTATTATTATTATTGGTAAAGTATGAGTATCTATATGTCTGATTGATTTATGTATTCATTTATCATGTGTTAGTTGTGCCATTTTTGGTAATTAAGGTATGCTAGTTTCTAGGAGAATAGCCGAAATAGTTACTCCATATAATAGATTTAGTACGTATGGAGTTTGTAAGTCCACTTCATGAGTTTTAGACAGAAGGGGGGGGGGGGGGGGTGGTTGTGCGTGTGCGTGTGTGTGGAGGAACTGATAATTTACTATGACCCACCATGTACAAATGTGAAGGATGCAGTAATGACTTTCCTTTTTTTTTTTTACCAAACCTTGTCTCGGTGTCAATAAGACACAGGAACTGCACTCAAAATAGTGCTGTTTAATGCAAATAGAAACTGAAACACGGACCTAATCTATGCTGATTATAATATTGTCATCATATAACCAAAATGAAATCCAACTACCAGGCTACGATATTTGGAAGAAATTAAAACAGATAATTAAAATCTCCAAAAGGAAAACATCTTTAATACTAAAATGATACATTGGAGCACAGAAATTAATACACAAATAATTTCTTCAAAACCATTGATCTCTAAGAAATTAAAATCTCTTACAGGGTGCAACGATCATTAATTTGGCAAACCCCAACATATAATACCACTTTATATGAGGCAGAGGAAGGGCGACAATACAAAACCTAAGATAGACCAACTCAGACCTTTTAAAAAAATGGAAAAATATCAAATGGTATTACTGATATTTGTCAATTGTATTTTATTGATTACGGCATAATATGTGAATCTGATTATGGGAGGTCCAACTTTAGCCATATTTAGTGTATAGGAAATAAAAAAGAAATGCAATAGCAATGAGAACACTTTAAACTTAATGTATAGCACAACAATATTGGTTCATAAGAGTAGTCCATAATGGAAAGGAGAGTAATTAAGTATCATTATTAGGACCTTCACATGAACTTACAGTCATATTTCCACCAGAAGTAATGTCCAAGATGGCACTTCCTTGACTGAAACAAAGCATAGATAAATTAGCAGAGAATTTTAAGTCCAGCCCACGAGGGGAATTAGTTTGGAGCTTTCCTGTTTGATTTTGGAACCAACATTAACTAGAAGAATAATAAGCAGATGCATTAGAGTGGTATAGCCTTTTTAGGGTGCGTGAGAATTAGAAAACTTTTTCCAATGAGAGAATTAGAGACTAAGCTTTGGTTTCAGTTTTTCTATGTTTGTGAGGTCTGTGAGAGTTTGTAAGTGTAATTGTAAGCTTTATCATTGATAGTGGATTTTTTTTTTTTTTGGATTAGCATTGCCTGTGAATATAGCATAGAGTTTGCCAAACCATATTAAACTCTGTGTCTTGTATTGTTTTTCTTCCATTATTTTGCATGTTTTTCACAATAAATTCGTACTAGCGTTTCCACTATCACAAAAAAATTGGTAACAAAGCTATTGGTTTGGGATCCTAGGGATTTCGAGCAAAAAATTTAAGTAAAGCCCTTTTGCTTCAACAAAATAAATACCAAGAACAAGACCAAAATTGATGGTTAAAAACTGAGTTAAGAAGAGGAAGTTCAAACTAAGTGCTTTAAATTTTCCTCCGGCCAAAAACAGGGCTTTGTTGGAAAAAAGATGCTGCTTATTTCATGCATTTAAGCTGATCTACATCCATTAAGCCCCCTATCAACAATTTCCTACTGAACATCATAGGGTGTTGTGGTTCTTTGAACTGCATTCAACTTGACCCATTTGAAAGAGTGGTTCTCTGAATAGCATTCAAATTGACTTATTGGAAAGTGTGCATTGGGATATAATTAACTAATCAGTTTTCTCCACACACTAAGCCCCTCTTCCCCCAGCCGCTCCACGCAGACGTGGAAGAAGTTTTTCTACGCATCTTGAACGAATGCTTGTATCATGGTAATGGTTGGATCTTAAATATATGTGCTATAGAATTAGCACTGTGTGCATTTGGAGGTTCTAAATTCTTGTTACAATATTTCACCTTGTACTAAATCAAACAAAATAGTAAATTAGCTGAAAAAAAAAACTCACTTCATCAGGCATGTGCCAACATGAATTTAAACAATTCAGCTTAAAAACTCTACAATGTATAAACATATAGTTGTACTCATTTAATTTGGAAGTCAGACTGCAATCTCAAAAAATTTCAATCATTTTGGTAGCTTAAGTTGTTAGTCCATGAGCCAACCCCCTGCCCCCTTCTTTTTCTCAAAAACCTCTAGAAAGTAAAGGTCTTAACATTGTTGTCAGGACACACCGAAGTGTTGTGTTTCTCCCTCTAGCCATTTCTTCTTAAATATAATTAAGAAATCTGGATAATAATAGAGCATAGTCCTGTTTACAAAATTTTTCCAATCAGATTACATGTAAAGATGCCATAATATAGTAGAGTAGTTATCTTAAGAATCTTACCCAACATAATGATCACCGACAATCAATGAGTGAGTACTCATATGAAGCAGTGCCATGTGGCCATCAGTATGACCCTGTATTAAGAAGAATCTTTCATATTCAGACACAACAATATAATGCTGGTTTATATGGAAAACTACATTTAGAACTTTATTTAAAGAAACAAAAGGCTAAAATTAAATCAGTATAAGATGATGAACTCTCAAAATTCATGTGTTTGTTTCTCCAAGAACTCTATGCAAGCTCCCCCCCTGCCCCTCTTTCTGTCTCTCTCCCCTCCTCTTTTTTGCTTAAGCACATTGAGAACTGGCTCTTTGCTGTAGTGAACTACCAGTTGATAGGGTAATTTGAGAATCAAAAATGTTAATGTCGCTTGGAGACAAGCAGCAAGCTGATTAAGGAAGCAACACCAATACCAAGAAAATCAAAATAAGCCATAAAATCAACACATCCTTCGGAACTGACAGTGATAGGTCTCCCTTTATCCTTTTTGATATTGGTTCACTAGCCTGTAGGCTGTAACACTATATTAACTAAAGAAACTACTGGGAAAATTGTTCCTCAAATTTTTTTTTTCTTCCCATTATCTCATTGCTATTGTTTAAATGTATCATGATGGATGATGATAATAATGTCTGTAAGGAATATCAAAGTCATTTTTTGATTAAATCGCTTCTTGAATTTGCAGGACCCATGACCAATAACTTGAAAGGTGCATAATAGTATGGAAGAAGCAAACATGACATTTTGGTCATGATCAAACAGTCATAAATGCTGCATAAAGCCACATGCAAGGAAATACTGAAAATATCTATATCATTCTATAAAGCACCAACGTTGCTCGGTGATGCTCAATCTCTTATGAAATCAATCTGTTATTTAGAGTTGCCCAAACTCATGAGAATTCAATCCATGAATTCTTATCAAGTTATTGCTCAGTTTAGGGACTGTTAGACCAAAGAACGTGAACCCACAATTAGGTTGGGCAATCAAAATTAAAAGAAATTTGGTATTTGCAAGATTCTTAGAAGGATAAAGTATTCAAAATTTCTCATACTAGAAGGACCAAGTCCACATAATGGAATCCCCCTCAAAAAATTAAAAATAACTTTTCATGGAGGAAAAAATTATAAAAATAGTAATTGTTAGGAGGGTTTTATTAACATATACTCTTAGGGGCATCCATTAATAAATTATTTTAAGAAATTTTTTATGAGAAAATGAAAAAGTGACTAACTTTTTTGACAATTTTTTCAATTTTCCATTAAAATTTTCCTAAAATAAATTATTAATGACCCTTGTTAGAATACAATACCCTATGCAATAGATACCATAAGCCATGGTTTTGTAGAATACCATAGACTACCGTAGTTTTACAGTACGACAAGCTACTGTAGTCTATGGTATTCTACAAAACCATGGCTTATGGTATCTATTGTATAGGGTATTGTATTTTAGACTACCGTAGTTTTACAGTACGACAAGCTACTGTAGTTTTAGGGCTACCATATTATGCTATGTTTTAAAAACCAGACCAAACCAGCTAGTCCAACCGGTTGAACCAGGAACCAAAGGCTAGTCCGGTCTGAAAAAGGCCCAAAACTAGTCAACAATCGTAAAAAACCGGGTTGAACTGAGAATTTTGAAAAAAAACGATTCAGCTCTCAATTCAGTTTTTAAAACCATGATACTATGCCTAATATATACTCCTATAAATGCCCTTCAATGATTTTTTTTTTTTTTTGGTACAAATGATTCAATATAATAAAGATGTAGCCATTCAGAAAGAACTTACTGTTGTGAACATAAGCTATTAGGCCAAACTAGGTTTTCCTTTCTTCAAGTCTCTATTTCTCTCTCTTCTCTCTCTCACTCACAAACCCAACAACATTTCTACCATGGTATCAGAGCCAACCCACTATCCGGTTCCCTCTCTCACTCTAACATCCTTTACCTAAAGCAGTGCGTCTTTTTCCAACAATTTCACCACACTTTAGCACTGTCTTCTTCACGTATAAGCCTTCCAAGAACTCTTCAAACCAAAAACCACATCATTTAAAAATCGAATGCCACTCTCCAAAACACCATTAGAATCAGCTCCAACAACCACTACATGCGCCCTCAAGCATTGTCCAAAGGTCTTACATATGTTCCCACTCACCTTCTCCAGCCTTCACACACCCACACGCAACGACGATAGGTTTCCACAAACTCTCATGTGTCCCAACGTGCTATCAGTCATACAACCTTACATGCCATGGGCTAGAATGTGTGATATATGCGCCAGCCACATGCCTGCATACACTACAGCCATGTAGTCCCAAGCAGCAATTGCCATGTCATCACAAGACTCCGCCAGGTCTTCTCCTTCATCTACCACGTGTTGGTGTCCGAAACATGCCTAAATAAATTATGTCACTCATCTTAATTAGAGCTAAAAAAGTGTCCTTATCTAAAGATGACATGTCAAAATAGTCCATGTCTACCCTAAAAGTCAACAGCTACATCACCCTACCACATCATTGACTTTTATTGTTGACCAACATCGACCGCGTCGATTGTCTTTTGACGACCATTTGTACTCTGACAGGCCTTTTCTGCCTAGATTCCAATTTTTGGGTTTGTTTCCCATTTGAGGCTCCCAAATGACCTATCACTCGTTTTTTAAGGTCCCAATTTATGCAAAAAAAAATTCCCAAAGACCGCCAACTCACTTATGAACCTCTTAGGGATAGACACACCCCATGAACCAATCATCAACAATCACCAGTGATGATGACCACGCTCAACATCATCATTCTGATTGTCGATGTCATCTTGCCATTCGCGACACTTTCATTTCTAATGTCATCATTCCGACCACCAGTGCAACCATCATTAAGGCATAGCTACCATTCGTCACCAACCGCCGACGTATGTCTTCTCAGTCACACCCATAATCCTATCCTCAATTCTGACAACTATCAATTTGTCAACAAATATGGACGGATAATTAGCCCGAGCACATCTGGAGTACGAACATGCGAGTTTGTAATGGCTTACACCAAATGTTACTTAAGCTTCCAACAAAAAGAAAACTATCATTTTATATTTGTGCAGTAAAAAAAATATATATATATGAGGAATACCGGTGCAAAAATGACCCTTAATCGCTGACCGCCAATGCAAATGTCTTCTGCTCCAAAAACTGAGGCATAGCCAAGAGACCAGTCACCTGTGATTATATAACATCAGTTAAAGTTTTATAGATAATAAAATTGATCTCTAATTATGATGGGTGAATCAACTAAAGGTCTAAACAACCATGTCCTAATGAAGTAAAAATTTACCAACCCATTAGAGTGGCAGTTTTGCATTGTAGGACTAAGAGTTTCTCCATTTTTTGAGATAATAAATTCTTACAAATAGACCTTAACAAGAAGGAAACAGAGACCATGACACTTTTTTTTTACTTAAAGGTAATAAAATGCTAAATCATATTTTTAGTTTTACAAATTAATATAATGATATAATCATCATTATTGCATTGGTATTCAAAGACACACATGCTCTAAGCTATATAAACAGAATCCAGGTTGTCATCCAAACGAACAAAGCGCTAAATTGGTTAAAACATAAGCTACAGAGTCAAAAACCAAACCATTAGACTGTTAATATGGTAAAAATATTTAAAAGAGGCAACAGCTACACCAAAGATATCAAAGAGCTAGGAAATAGACTCACGAGCACTGGGTTCTTAAATTAAAACCATCTTTTTCCGTACTTTAATTGACCATACCCTTAAGTTAAAGTTCTCTTTAAATCAAAATCATTTCTTTTGGCTTTTGAGAAACGGACTGCTTTTGCCCTTGCCATATACTAAGGAGAATGATGAAGACATTTGTCATCCAAAACAAGCATATTTGCCATACTTTAACTGACCATCCACTTAAGTGAATTACTGCATTCATTGTATGGCACAAGAATCTCCACACTAAACAAACTTTAGTGCTCAAAGCTTTTAGGATTGATTTAAAAATATTTATGGTTGGTTAGAGTTTATGGTTTGCAATTAAATTTTGAGACAATAAGGGCTAATAATGATACAAGAGTGCAGAGAATTAAATATAAGAAAAAGAAAGGGGACTAATTTCTAGGCATTCTATCAAGATTCCTTAGGTTTTACGGCCAAGTTTAAGACTACATCATACAATTCTCAAAAAAAAAAAAAAAGCCCTGTGGCTTCATAAATTATCCTCCCAAACTTATTCTCCCCTAAATTAAACTAATACATAAAGTTATGGTTTTTACATAACACTAGTCGCAAACTCACGCGATGCGTGGGAATAAATAAGTATTTTGTAATTGTAGTATAATGTATAAATTGTTTTTTAAATTTTGTGGAGGATAATTTGTTCTTCCTATAAATTAAACAATTTTTAAAATTATTTTTCATCTATCCATTTTAATATTTTTGGTGTGTGTGATTGATATTATTCTTTTTTGAGGTGGTCCATATTTTATAATTTATATTATGGTACGTTATATATATATGTTTTCGTTTTACAACTAAACTCTTTAATTTTCAAATATATTATTCAATTTTCTCATTCTCTTAAAGGAAATTATCATGATAATCAAAACTTATCACAAATTACACCTGATATTACTCAAATAGTTAGCAGACACATTCAAATACATAGTAAGATTATATTTTGATATAAATTCAAATTCTAACATTCAAAATAACTAAGTATTATGTCAAAAAAAAAAAACTAAGAGAGAGAGAGAGAGCTTGTGATGGATAACTCAAAACACACACTACCAAATCATATTAACTCAAAATAATGTTATAAAAAATATATATATAATGATTCATCTTGGAAATTTTTTTAGGGTGGTCATTAAGAAGAATTTACAACCACATTAATTTTTCTAGGTATTGTTTTTTAAGGAAAAATGAAATTATAGATTATTTTTATGTAATGTGCTAAATGAGTTACAAATTGGAATGATTACGATTTTTTTTTTTTTTTGAATAGTTTGTTCATTTGTTGTTTAGTTTAGTCTTGTTTTTATTTGGTTTTTTTTTTTTTTTTTTGTTATTTTGGATAATTTTTAATGTTGTTATTGACCTTTTTTTTTTTAAGGGTCAAGGATTAAGGATTATGTTTGAGGGCCAAAATTATTTTTGAAGTAATGCTATGTCTACAATATTTTCACAACAAATCTTATATGTCAAGTTGTTATTAGAGGGTTTAAAAGTGATGTCAGTGTTGGGCCCAAATTAGAATTCGTAACTGCTTACTACGTAGGATTTGTTGTGAAATTGTTGCATATGTAGCAATACTCTTATTTTTATTGAACTCAAATTCTTGTAATTTTTAAGTCAAGGTGCCAAATATTTTTATTAGGATGGTCACAATAGATTAGTTTAGTAATATATATATATATATATATATATATTTTTTTTTTTTTGTGTGGTAAATATTTGTACATTTTTTTGCAAGTCAAGGTGGTCATAAGACCAACCTACCTTAGAGGTGGAGCCGCCACTGTTCATCAACCTAAAGTAAAGTTGCAATAAATAATAAGTAACAGAAAGAGAGAGAGAGAGAGAGAGAGTAATCACTCTTTTTTGGAGAGAGATAGAGTAAATTAAAATTTTCATTATTTAAAAATCAAAATATTATCTCTCTCTTGTTTTTAACTTTCTTTAATTATTAATTCTCCAATTTATTTTTACACTTTCTCTAACATTTCTCCCTGCATTTTACTTTTTCATCTCCACACTACTCTCTACCTTAGTGTTTCTATTCCTATATCCATTTACCTTCCTTCATTTTGGTTCTTCTTATTCTCATCTTCTTACTATAAATTTCATTCTCTCTTCCATTCTATGCATAGTTTTTCCACACACACACAAAAATATATATTTCTCTCTCTCTCTTTACATTTACCACTTTTGAACTTACATGTTAGTTTGCTTTCTAGACATTAGAGCATCAGCCAACACCTTTTGCTCTTGTGATATTTACACATTGGCTATTAGATATCTTTCTTGGCATTTACACAATTGGCTTGGGATTTACACACCTAAATCTAAGTGGTTCCCATTAAGTTTAAGAGAATAAAATTATTTATTGTTGAAAAGAAATAAATAATAAAAATTAAATAAATCATGAAAATATTAATTAAATTTAAATGGATATACATTAAGCTTTTTTTATTGGAAGGTTAGAGAATGACACATGGTATATCACAATAGCAAAAATATTTCATATCAGAAGCGAGTAAAATATGTAGCAAAACATAGACTTAGTGAGAAACACTTCCATCATATGCAGGCACTTTGGTCTATTTTGTACCACCTTGAGGAAAAGTAAACCTCAAGAAAGGTACCCGAATTCATTACATTTACATCTACTATACTGTCACTGAACATTGTTTTCCAGAAAAAATAAATAAAGGTGTATGCGCCTCCATTTATACTTTCAATGCTCATACAATTCTAATCCATATTACACATAATAAACTAATGAAACTTCCACTAACACTATCAAATTTGAGCAAAATATACAAAAAAAAATTGAAATTAATGGCTCATTCATGTAAGTGAGAAAATAGAAAGATAAATGAAGAAAGATGATGAGCAAAGCCCAAAATGTGATTATAGTCACACCAAATTATCCAAGTCATGCTATATAATAACATTATATTCTTATATACTATATAACAATGAAAAAAAAAATAACAACTTAAAAACACAAACCCAAATTTTATCAACCCAAAGTAGAGTTCTAAAGAGAACAAAATTTTATCAACATAAAGTAAAGGTACAAAAAATTAAAAAATCCACACAAAAAAAAAACATGAGAGAGAGAGAGAGTAGTAACCTTTTTTTTTTGTATGGGAAAATATATATAAAATGAGAGGGAATAAGAAATTTATAGTAAGATGATGAGGATAAGAAGAGTCAAAAAAAAAAGAAAAAAAAAGGAAGATGAAGGGATAAAAGAAGAGTTACACTAAGGTTAAGAGTAGTGGGGAAATTAAAAGGTAAAAGGGAAGGGTAAAAGTTTGAGGAAATGTAAAAGTAAATTACAAAATCAATAGAAAGAAGAATAGTAAAAAAATAAGAGAAAAATGGTTGAAAATAAGTGGGTGATGTGGCCACTTACGCGACTCAATTGGAGCGTAGTGACGATAAATACTACGCTTCAGCTTTCAAATATATATAGATTTATGTTGGTTTTATTCCATGACAAAAAGTGTTGTAATTACATTAATTTATTTCCTTGTATTTTGTGGGATTTAATTATAATGGATTTAGTCTTAATTGGTGAAGATTTGCTCAAGATAGTTGATCTCGCAACTGGCTCGAGACTCAGCACCCACGAAAGGCCATGTGAGGAGCACGTGTGGAAGTTCAAGAGTTAGTGTATCTCGCGAGTATCTCGCAACTTGGCCAACCCGCGAGATGCACTGATAGCTCGCTGGGATTTTAAGTGTGGCCTTTCCTCTTCGTTACCCACACTATATATACCTTCATTACCCACAAAATTATAAAGATGCTATAATCAGATAAAAAACCCTAGAGAGGTTTCTACAACACCCAACATTTTAGAGAGAGCTACTCATCCTTAAGTGAGAATTCCTTTATAGTCTCTTCTCCTTCCCCTCTTCCATTGTCATACCTTGAGAGGAAATTTGTACCCAAACATAACCCACAACTATTCAAAGTAAAGAGAGGATTTTGGAACTTAGGAAGCATTGGATCTTTGCCAAAATAAGCTGGTGAGGCTTGGTGGTGCAATCGAGCAGTATTGCGGAATCCGGGAAGCTAGTGAAGACATGACTCAATGAAGTTCGTTGGTAGTTAGAGCTTGGAGGGCTCAAGTACTTTGGGTAGATTAGGCTTGGAGGGACTTTTTAATATCCTTGTACTCCAAATTATTCACTAATAGATCATTTTAGCTTAAAGGACCACGAAGAGGTTTTTAAGCCAAGTTCTTTAGTTTTCCTCTTCGATAACACATCGCCGTGCTATCTTAGGTTTGCTATTCTTTTCTCTAGTGCCCTTTACATTTTAGTATTGCATCCTTGTGCCCATCCGTGCAATTGTTGAATGCTTTGATTAATTAATTTGCTAATCACATATATTCTGCATTAAGTGTGTTAAGCTTAAAATTAATCAAGCTGCAATTAAGAATTGGGGTCTAAACAAGCTCTAGCATTTGCTATATCGAGCCTTCATAATATATATAAATATATATATATATATATAAAATTTATAGTAAATCTAAATTCTAATGGGGCATATAGTTCAGATTAAAAAGTATAAACAAATAGAGATGTAAACCACTAAGTAACCATGATAAGGACAAAAAAGCACAACTTGACTCAAAAATAAGACCCATGGGCCACAAAAACACAACCCAGGTCCAAAATTTCTCGAAATTACAAAAATTGCCTCAATACAAACTTTAAGAACAGAAATAAAACATGGCTAGAAATTTACTATTATGAAGAATGATAAGAAAAAAATAAAAATAAATAGATTGCTTTTTCATAACCTTTAGTTGCTAACCTCACCCTCAAACAACAACAACTACAATCAAAGCCTTGAAGGTCTTACCCAGTACACAAATCTCCCACTTTTGTTGGGTTTGAAAGAGGCATGGTAGGTAGCTTGGAGAGGTTGATTCCTTGACTCAAACCCGCAACTTGTCGCTTTTGGTGGAAGGCGCCATCGCACGAAGGCTCAACCACAACAACAATCAAGTCTTAATCCCAAAATTTTAGGATCAACTATATATCCACAACAGACTAATCAAGGTCACATGTATTTATTTCCACTATTATATCCAATATTAAGCCATACTCTCAATTACCTCCTTAATTAACATGTTCTTTTTAATTATTTCTACTAATAATAGTTTCTTATTTTTTAGTACTTGTACTAATGATACTTTAGGTCTTCCTCTAGGGTTTTTTGTTCCCTCAACTTGAATCAAGTCTTCTTCTATACCAGGGGGGTCAAAGAGGAAGAACCCATTTTCTTTTCGTATTGACTCAAAGTCATTTCTCTTGGCTTTTGATGGAGGACATATGGATTCATACTCCATTACTGAAAAACGAGGGAAACATCAAGGTTCAATCCGAGTTGGTAGATTGGGGTTGGATTAGACCATTGCCTGTTTGCTAGAGTTGTGCCAGTGGGACTTTAGCAAGAAACATTTTTTTTTAAACGGCTTCACGGGTATCATAAAATTT
The DNA here is from genome assembly GCF_002906115.3 of Quercus suber. Lineage (NCBI taxonomy): Eukaryota > Viridiplantae > Streptophyta > Magnoliopsida > Fagales > Fagaceae > Quercus > Quercus suber. The sequence goes on from NW_027069502.1 coordinate 850,856, forward strand.
TGGAGTTTTCTAGATCAAATAAGGGCAGTCTTTTTGTGGAGATATCAGAGTACCATAATGGAGCAAGACGTGGTTGCTTGCGTGTACCAAAAGGGATGAAAAGGGGAGGCTAGGCTTTTCTTGAAACAAAGCTATGTGTTTTTTTCTTGGGAAAATCAGCTTCTAGGCCAAGGAACAAGGTGGCTGTTGGCGGTGGTGGGCATGAGAAATCCACTGGAAAAGTCAAGGAACCATGTTGGGAAAAAAATTAATGGGGACGTGAAATTAGGAAGGGAGTTATGTAAGGAGAATCAATTGCCAAATATTTCTGGGACTATAAATCAGAAGAAGAGATTTAAGGGATTTGACTTTTTTCAAAAATCAAATAATCGAACTCTTCTCAAATGTAACAGGCCTTTGCGTGGCCCTTCTACTAAATAGACTCAAGACCATTTCCCTTTAAAAATTACCGTTGCTTTTGATGGGGCTGCTCAACATAAGTTCCAATGGAGTAACTTTGTCCATCCAAAAGGAGCAGCAAAATTGGGCAAAGTTTTGTTAGAGCCTATGGCTTTAAATGATCGAGCAACTCAGGCTAAACCCATTAAAGCCCAAAATGAATTCATTCAAAACTTGGTGAAGTTGACTAAACAAAGCTCATGGGAGGTGGGAGAAGGGTCAGAGTCCCATGGTTCAACCGAGAAGACTCTGACGGTGCCTCTGAGCACCAGCGAGATGGGTGGAGTACCCCCAAGGTCCAATAGGTGCATGGATGACATTGCGAAAGACAGTGTTTCCTCAGCGGGCCCTCAAACCAACGAAGGGTCAGTTTCCCTTGCTTCACCTGTGAAGCCTCTGATGGGAGTTCCAAGCACCGACGAGATAGGCGTGGACATTCTAAGGTCCGATGGGTATGTTGACATGACAGGGGCTGACAGTGGTCATTTGGTGGGCTCTTAAACTAGTGGGGTTGTGTTTGGTTGTATAGGAAACACTGCGATTGTGGCCGATGGTCCAATAGTGGATTGTCTATTCTTTGGGGATGTTCCAAACCCAGATGGGCTTTCCGATGGGCTGTCCAATGGTCAGTCTGACTATGCCGAGCCCGTTGCTTCACCAAAGATGGTGTCGCAACCTCTATCGGTTTATGAGTTCTCTAATATGAATCACAATCACAAGTTGTTGGTTCAAAATTGTTTCTCTCCTCTCTATGAGCTGGATTTCTAATTCCAAAAAGGATGACATGCTGATGTTGGATTGGGACAACTCCACTGGCTCAAGTAAGGATAAGAATGATAGAAATGTTTTGGATTTTGTACCTTTGTCTAAGTGGGCTCCTTACAGGGGTCTCAATTTGGTAATAGAGGAGGATTTTCTCCTTACGTGGGCAATGGATGACTTTCTCATGGAGGATTTTCTAGAACCAGCAGTGTGGGTGAAAAGGATGGTTAAGGGTTTTGGTAAATCTGTAGGCTTTCCTATAGATTCTTGTGAGAGGCAGTGCATTGCTTTCTTTCAAAAGCTTGAGGAAGTGTGGGAAAAACAAGCTACTACAGGTAGTCTTCGTCACACTGTTTCTTCAACTAAAAAAGGTATGAGAGAGTTGAAGAATTTAGTTTCTACTGTTAATTATGATGGACAATAAGGTCGTCGAACTAGAGGGGATGTGAATTCCATCAGGGTGGATTCAGACCGTTGTCCATGAATTTGAAAATCCTATCTTGGAATGTGAGAGAATTAAACAATCCTCAAAAGAGAGATACTTTGAAGAATTTACTCGAGGAGTGGAAATGTGATGTTGTGTTTTCAAGAAACAAAACTGGACTATGCTAATTCTTTTGTTGTGAAAAGTCTTTAGGGCAGCCCTTTTGTTGATTGGGTAGCTTTGGATGCCATTCACACAGCAGGGGGAGTTCTTTTGATTTGGGACAAATTGGTGTATGAAAAAATTGGTTGTGTGGTTGGCTGCTTTTCTATTTCTATTGTGTTAAAGGGTGTGGTAGATGGGTTTGTTTAGATTTGTACGAGGGTGTATGGTCCAATTGAAGTTAGGCTTAGGGATGCTTTGTGGATTGAACTTGATAGTGTAAAAGCGAGGTGGAGCTCGGCTTGGTGTGTCTTTGGTGACTTCAATATCATCATATATTCAGCAAAGCGTCTTAGTTGTACCTCTTTTAGTCTAGCCATGTTCAAATTCTCAGACTTTATTGAGAGGAATTTCTTGGTTGATCTACCTCTGGTGGGGGTGAGTATACATGGTTTCGTGACTCCGAGAACCTTTCTATGTCTAGAATTGATAGAGTTTTGGTGTCCGCTGGCTGGAAGGATCACTCCTTAGATGTGACTCAAAGGCCTCTTCCTCGTGTGATTTTGGATCACTGTCCTCTTCTTGTGGAGGTAGGCAGTATGTCGAGGGGGAAGACCTCTTTTAAATTTAAGAATATGTGACTCAAAGTGGAGGTTTTGTGGATTGAGTTCAGGAGTGGTGGAATGGACATCATTTTGTGGGGCCTCCTAGTTATGTTCTAGCCTGTAAATTCAAGGCTCTTAAGGGAAATTTGAAGCATTGGAATAAACACGTTTTTGGGGATGTGTCTTTTAGGAAGAAATGTTTGTTGTCTGAACTCTTAGATCTTGATTTGAGAGAAGGGGTGCAATCTTTGTCTCCGTCAAATAGAACAAGAAGAAGTCATGGCTGAAATTGAGTATTTAGCTTCCTTGGAAGAGATTTCTTGGAGACAGAAATCAAAAGCTCTGTTTTTAAAAGAAGGGGATAATAATACTGGATTTTTTCATAGGCTTGCCAATTCTCATAGACGAGCTAATACCATAAGGGGTGTGGAGGTTAATGGTATTTTGTATGAGGTGGAGACAGAGATTCAAGATCAAGTGGTAGGTTTTTATGAGTCTTTATATCAAGAGTCGGAATCTTGGAGGCCCATTGTTGATGGCCTAAAGTTTGCAAATCTAGATAAAATTGATTGGCTTTCCCTAGAAAGGAAGTTTAAGGAGGAGGAGATCATTGCAGCTCTTCAGGAAGCTGAGGGTGATAAGGCTCCTAACCCTAATGGCTTTACCATGGCCTTCTTCCAAAATGGTCTGTTTGGTTGGAGGGGTGAAAAAGTGAGAGGATAAAAAATGGTAGGAGGATGGAAAAATAGGAGAATAGAAAAGATTTTATTTTCTCTCCTTTTTGTTTGGTTGGAAGTGGAAAAGTGGAAGGATGGAAAAAATGCATTTGAATAAATTTACTCATATACCCTTATTAAAGAATGATATTTAAGTGAAACAAAAAAAGTGACAAATAACCACACACAAAAAAGAACAATCACCCAAATTTATTAAAAAATAAAAATAACGTCCAAAAAAAAAAAGGGAAGAAGAAGAAGAAAGAGGCACACCAGGCCCTAGAAAATCAAAAGAAACCAACCAAAAAAAAAAAGAGAGGTAATTGCCCAGGAAAAAAATAAGGCAACGTATTGCCCGATGGAGAAGAAAAAAAAATAAAGGCAACTTGAAGAATGTGCACATAAGCATTTTCATCAATCAAGAAAAAATTCATCCGGGTCCGGAGAGAAAACACTTAAGCCCCACCATTTATTTTCCTTCCTCTCTGCCCAACCAAAGACACTCAAAAAACGTTTTCCTTCTCATTTTCTCTCTAAAGTTTTCCATCCACCCTATTGATGGCCTAGAGTTTGCAAATCTGGATGAAACTGATCGGTTTTCCCTAGAAAGGGAGTTTAAAAAGGAGGAGATCATTGTAGCTCTTCGGGAAGCTGAGGGTGATAAGGCTCCTGGCCCTGATGGCTTTACCATGGCCTTCTTCCAAAAATGTTGGTGCGTGCTTGAGATGGATATTTTGGCTATCTTTGCAGACTTCCATAAAGAATGTATTTTTGAGAAATTTCTCAATGCCACCTTTTTGTTTTTGATACCTAAGAAGACTAATGCGGTTAATATTAGAGACTTTCGCCCTATTAGCCTAGTGGGTAGCTTGTATAAGCTTTTGTCAAAGGTGTTGGCACATAGACTTCGATTGGTATTAGATAAACTGATTTTCAACTCCTAAAACTCCTTTGTTGGGGGAAGACAGATTCTTGATTCCGTTCTTATTGCAAACGAATGCTTGGACAGTAGACTGAAGAGTGGAAATTCGGGTGTAATTGTTAAATTGGATATTGAGAAGGCTTATGATCATGTGAACTAGAGTGCCTTGTTTTATCTTATGGAGAGGATGAGTTTTGGGGAGAAGTGGGGGAGATGGATGAAGGTGTGTATTTCTATAGTTCGCTTTTTAGTGCTTATCAATGGGTCTCCAGCTGGTTTCTTTGGTACTTCTCGTAGTCTTCGTCAAGAGAATCCATTATCTTCACTCTTGTTCTTGTTGGTGATGGAGGTGTTGAGTAGGTTCTTGAAGAAGACAGAAGATGGAGGCTTTCTTAATGGTTTCCAAGCAAGCCCCACTATCAGAGGAGGAGGTTTGCACATTTCTCATCTTTTGTTTGCTGATGATACAATTCTTTTTTGTGACGCTTCTAAGGAACAATTATTATATATTCGTATGGTTTTGATCTTCTTTAAATATATCACAGACTTGAAAGTAAATGTTGGTAAAAGTGAGATTGTGCCAGTTGGTGAGATTGGGAATTTGGATGCTTTGGCCTGCATTTTATGTTGTAAGGTTGGCTGTTTGCCCATGACTTACTTGGGTATGCCTTTGGGGGCTCATTATAAGGATTCTTCGAGTTGAAACCCTATTATAGAAAGGATGGAGAAAAAACTCTCAGGTTGGAAGCGATTATATCTGTCAAAAGGTAGTAGGCTTACTTTATTGAAGAGCACTTTATCAAGCCTTCCCACTTATTATTTATCTTCGTTTACTATTCCACAACATATGGCAAACAGATTAGTGAGGATCTAAAGGAATTTCCTATGGGGGAGATCTACTAATGTATTTAAATATTCACTTGTTGCCTGGGAAAAGGTTGTGTGGTTGGTGGAGGCATATGGTTTGGGGATCCGGAGGATTGGGTTGTTTAACCAAGCTTTACTAGGGAAGTGGCTTTGACGCTTTGGGAAGGAGGCCACACACTTATGGCGTCAAGTCATAGCCTCTAAATATGGGGAAGATAGTGGTGGCTAGTGCACTAGAGCTGTTAGAGGAACGCATGGCTATAAGATGTGGAAGAACATAAGGAAAGGGGCAAAGAATTTCTTTGGTCATGTGTTGTATGCGGCGGGAGAGGGTTCTCGTATTCAGTTCTGGCATGATCCTTGGAGTGGTCCTACTTCTTTGAAAGAATTGTATCCAAAATTGTTTGCTTGTGTTATGGATAAAGAAGCTAGGATTTCTGATATGGTTGACATTGCACCTGATGGGAGTGATAGAAGCTGGAACTTACTCTTCCGCCATGAGTTTCAAGATTGGGAGACGACAAGGTTTTATGCTTTCTTTGTGCATAGCTCATCCAAAATACCCATGGAAGGTGATGATACCATGGTTTGGCAATTGAATTATAGTGGTGTCTTTGACGTACGTTCTTCTATAAATCATTATTGAAAGCTCTGTCAGTTTTTTTCCCTTAGCAATGCATTTGGAGTGTTAAGGTTCCTAGAAGGGTGTCTTTTTTATTATGGACAATTGCTAGGGGTGGGATTCTCACAATAGATAACCTTGTTAAGAAGAACTACCTCTTGTTAATTGGTGTTGCCTATGTTGGTGTGAGGAGGAAACCATGGATCATTTATTACTACATTGCAAGTTTGTCCATACCTCGTGGAGCGAAGTCTTCTACTTGTTTGGGGTTCAGTGAGTGATGCCGAAGACAGTAGTCTCTCTACTTTCTACATGGTAAAATTGGTTGGGCTTCATTCTTCCAATGTTTGGAATATGGTACCGGAGTGTCTTACGTGGTTAACTTGGAAGGATCACAATGCCCCAATATTTGAGGACACTGAAAGAATTGTGGACCTATTGAAGTCTTTACTAACTAGGACTTTGTTTGAGTGGTCTCGTATTTAAGATTTTACGCATTGTACTTCTTTGCTTGATTTCATTAATTCTATTAGCTTTTCCCTTTGATCTATTTGTATTCTTTTTTTGCAGTGAGTTTACTATTGTAAACTCATTGTACTTTTCTTATCAATAAAGTTTTTATTACCTATCAAAAAAAAAAAAAAAATCAACTCACTCTTTCTTACTGTTGCATTAATCGCCCACTTCTACACATGACCAAACCACCTCAAGCGACTCTCTCTCATTTTTTATCAATGGGAGTCACTCCTATCTTTAAGCAAATTCCTTTATTTCAAATTCTATCTTTCCTTGTATTTCCACTTATCCATCTTATTGTTCTCATGTCAACTACACTCATTTTATGAACGTTCCTTCTTAACAGCCCAACATTCAGTACCATAGAGCATAGCTAGTCTCATAGTCTTAAGAAGTATTCTACGATCACATAATACTTCTAATGTGCTTCTCCATTTTATCCACCCTACTCTATCCTATGATTCACATCTTCTTCAATCTTTCCATCCATACAAATTATTGATTTAAGTTATCGAAAGCTCTCACTACTTGGTTTCTCTTGACCATTAAGTCTTCTAACCCCTTCATCTTTATGTTTTCTTTTACTAAACTTACATTCCATTGTGTGACCATCAAACCAGAATTCTGAAAGGAAGCCTATTCAAAAATTTCTCACTTTGACTTTTGTGTAATATCATGAAAAGACATTGCTTTCATGTTTGTTCTTCACATAATTGAGCTAGGAGCATTCTGGCATGTCATTAATTTTTATTGAAAAATTTCCTTGCTTAAATGTCAGTGTGTCGCCATTCTATTGCAGAAATATCTTTCAATTGTGTGCCTCAAATTAAAAGCAATAAAGGACAGGAAGATTACTAACTGGAAAAAGGCAGGAAAATTCAATCAAGCAAGGTGCACTGGCGGCTGGCAGTTGCAGCAAACACAGTTTGTTCAGTCAAATTCCTTAATGGGGATACAGCTGCACAATTAGCATCTAACTCAGGTATATTCAACTTAAGCTTCTCACTGTAGCTGATTTGAGTTTACCTGTGCATAGAGTATTACTTATTACATACAGCTTATCTCAACTAAGAGTCGGGTTCATGCTTTAAATCCACGAATTTGATAAAACTTTACCTCTTACACAATTCTTAACTAATACAGGCTTTCTTTAAGTTATGAGATTATTTTAGGATTATTACTGCAAATCCACACTGCTCAAAGAGCTTCAATATTTGAAAAGAATCTTTCCAGGAGCCATAATGCTTTGGCATGGCATCGACTTCTTTTTTAATTGATAGATGCAGTTTAAGATTCTATGAACACTGGTCATCAATTTAATACACCAAAATAATGGGTAAAGACAGAAGATCTAAGAAATAACATTATATATTTAAACAATCAGTAATCTCAACCATTAGACACAAAACTATAATGTTAGGAATCATAACCTTTTCCAATGTGCCGCATTGTATTTTCATGCACTAATAAAGTAGCATTGGGGTTGCACTTTTGGACAATTGAAAGACCTGAAACAAGCCAAGAAACAGAGAATTACTACCCAGTATAGCATCCAGTTTTTTTAAACAACACATTAATCAGAATTTCAGAATGCAGATATCCAGCTAAAAGTAATAGTCTGAGAGAGAACCAAATAAGTTTTATAGAGTAGAGAAGTTTTATTAGAGTAGAATTTACTCTAAGAGATTAAGGGGAGGCTATTTTCTTTAGTTGCTTTCCCCCTTTTTTTTTTCTCTTTTTGTTTGCTTTGATAGGTAAACACAACTTTAACTCACTGTCTTCGTTTTCTACTTTTTCTTTTTAGAAGAAAAGCTAAGATTTCTTGATTACTGGCCACCAATGGTCCATCCCTCCCCAAAACAAAATCAGTATGATTATAATGGCCCTATTTGGTTATTGTTGGGTTTGTTTTCATTTCTATTCTCATTTTCTCTTCTCAAATCCTGTACACATTTTCAGTTTGGCACCAATTTTCGGGTCTAGTTTTTTTTTTTTTTTTTTTTTCCTCCTTATATCTTTTCAATTAAAAATTCACCATCTGTACACATTTTCAGTTTGGCACCAATTTTCGGGTCTAGTTTTTTTTTTTTTTTTTTTTTCCTCCTTATATCTTTTCAATTAAAAATTCACCACCACACCTACGCCAATGTTAAAACCAAATCCATCAGCAGCCACCTCCATCACCACCACATCCACCACCACAACTAAATGACAATAATTTCCCGGTGAAATTTACCAAAAGGGTGTGGCTTCCCACTAGCACCATCCTTTCAATTTCATCTTCCTTAGTTAACAGTCAGTGAAAAGGCAACACTAGGATTACAAACAATTCCCAATGACCCAATACAATAGTAGATTACATAATACTACTAAGTTATGTTACAAAAAATTACATAATACAATAGTAGATTACAGAAGATTACATTACAAAAAATAAACCTTTCCTCTCAGTTATGTTACTTAATACTATAAAAACTTACCATCCACATGATCCCGATGATGATGGGTAACAAAGACAACTAACTTCCGTGGCAAAGCAGCAACTATTTTTTGGAGCTGATCATGTAAACAACAATTTTATCAACACTGTTACTAAGAAAAAAATATTTTTTAAAAAAATTAGAAAGCAAGCATCATCCGCTGTAAGGGTGACTGCATATCATTTCATAGGTACATACAAGGACACATCTCTAATGGGTTGTTTGGATGGAGGGAAAGTTGCAGGGAGTATAGGGGAGGGGATGGGAGGTGTTTAATAAACCTTGCTTTGATTTTTTTTTAAAGGGAGTAGGAAGGGGTCTGTGGGGATTTGCAGACCCCTCATTTTTTAATTCCCCCAAACTGGGGGAACTTGGAGGGCAAGGGAGCAAGAAGGTAACCACTTAGATTAAAAAAAAAAAATTAATTGTCAATTTATGCCTATTTCTTTTCTGTTATTTTTTTTTTAGAATTTATATCTACTTCTTTTAATGAACATAGAGGGCTATAATTGTTAACTTATATGATGTTTATCATGTCCTTCCCATTCAATTTTTAATACATCCAAACAAAGGGGAGGGGTATAGATATTCCTCCCCCTCTTAATTTGTGAAACATCCAAACAAGGAAGGGATAACCATTCCCCTCCCCTCTCCTCCACATACCCCACATACCCTCTATTCCCCTTTCCCTCCAAAACACTGTAAGACTACTGATCATTTTAACTGATGAATGTAAATAAAATAAAATAAATATGAATTAATCAACAGCAACATACATTATCAAAACTATGTCCGATTATATGATTATTCATGTTAAAAAGATTTAATACATAACAGAAGAGAACCAACATTTATGTTAGTTAAATCCTTAATTTTGTCAAATAAAACAAAAAATAAAAACAAGAAGTAGAGAAACCCTTAGAAAGCATGGAAACTACCAAGGATTTGATTACTGATCTCTTATTGTTCACAGCCTTGACAGCTGACAAGTTTTAAATAGGATCCTTCCCAGGAGAGTTCCAAATCCCAGTTTACGGTTACAAGTCAATCAAAATGTGCTGAGGACAGATTCACAAATTCCATGGGAAGCCACATGACCTCTTGAAAAGGACCAATAGATTCTGTTGATGGCTAACACTAATATAAGACCAATTGGAGCTCCCAAATATCCAATAGCCAGATGGCATCCAGCTGATGTGAGACCAATTGATCCTCCAAGACCCACTAATGGCCTGAAAGCCACAAAAATGAGCCTTAGGCTCCATCAAACAAAGTTGCGATGAAATGTCAGGATTAATTTTCGTACAACCAAATGTCTGCCAATTAAAAGAGGGAGTGCATTATATCCATACATCAGACAAAATAAAGGCCATATGGATTACTAGAAAGAGCAACTGATCCCAAAAGGAATGCTCTATAGGATGGAGCCCTAGTAAAGGAGCTTATTGACAGCCCTACATGAAGAGTTGTATTGGATCACAACTGTCAAAATTTATCCAATACCCTTCCTTTTCTTAGGCACTCCCATTTTTAAAGGGACACATCAAAAGTGTGCCAGACACAGAGCTATACTTTGGTTCAGAGGTGGAGGAACTTATCCAAAAGCCACTACTTTTCTTTGACGCTTCCATTTTATAAGACAGCACTATTTACTTAAGAAAGAGCAAAGATAGCTTTCAAGGACAGGGAAAATGTTGGAACTCTGCCAAGCGGGTAAACCACAAGAACGAGAACAGGATTCTTACTTTCTTTTATAAGATAGCACTATTATTCAAGAAAGAGCAAAGATAGCTTCCAAGGACAGGGAAAATGGTGAAACTCTGCCAAGCAGGTAATCCACAAGAACGAGAACAGGATTCTTACTTCCTTTTTTTAGGCACTCCCATTTTTAATGGGACACATCAAAAGTGTGCCAGACACAGAGCTATAATTTGGTTCAGAGGTGTAGGAACTTATCCCAAAGCCGCTAATTTTCTTTGACGCTTCCATTTTATAAGACAGCACTGTTACTCAAGAAAGTGCAAAGATAGCTTCCAAGGACAGTAAAAATGGTGGAACTCTGCCAAGCAAATAATCCGCAAGAATAAGAACAGGATTCTTACTTTTATATAAATGGAAAACAATGGTTATAAAATTAGCCTCGTGTTTTTTTTTTCCCTTTTTATAATTTGAAATTGACACAAGTTTTTCCCATAAAATGTATTCAAGTAGGAAATCCACGAGTATGTAAGAAGCCCACAGTACGGGACAACAATAAAATATCCTATTTCAAACATTATTGAGTTCACTAAATCCACAAATGGTATTTGAGAATGTCAAGCAGAATAAAATACTAAAAATCATCTGTCAAAAAGGCAGCAGCATCTCAACATAGCAAAAGAAATTATACCTCTTCATGGAATTCAGACCTACATACTGGATCCACTATCAATGCATCCCCACAAGCAACAAAACTATTGTTCTCACTTTCATTTGAAACATTTTCAAGTGCAAATATGATCAAGTTTGTTGTACGGAAAGGCTTTGCTGTCTTACTTCCAATTGGTGCAAGTTTAACACCAGGAGGATACTCCTGGAAAAAAGAAAAAAAAAAAAATGGAAGATATATTAACATGATGCATGTGGGAAACTATACAGAGGAATCTCCTTAAAATGCATTTGGATAACGGGATTTGGATTTGGGTGATTAAAATCCATATAACTTGTTTGGACGCTTTAAAAAAAAGTCAAGGATTTGGATTTGACAAATCCAACAAAGATTTTAAACATTTAAAATTCTTGGATTTGAAATGATATCTAAAATAAATGAATTTGAAATCATGGCATTTCAAACATATTGATTTAGAATCAAAATCAAATCCAAATTCAAGTTTCCAAACGCAGCCTTATGTTTGAGTAGAAGTCTAAATGTTAAAAAATGACAACACTATCAGTATTTGAATATGGTATACATCTTGATTCAGAATCTGTTTCTTGAACATCATCTTCAAAGTTTAGACAGATAGGTATTAGATATAGGCAAAAATAGAAGCAACTTTATGGAATAGAACTTGCAATAAAGCTCTAGTCAAGAACTTTTATAATGAACGTTAGTATAAGAATTCTAACTTACAATTAGAATACCAAGAAGCAATATGAAATCATCCTTTTGTCGGAAAGGGGGAAGGGGGGCAATTCTTTACGCAATGGCAAAGGGGTGTAGATACCCCTAAAATATAAAAAGAACTACCAAGGGGTTTCAAACATGATTCTGTTGGAATTTAATTGTCTAAGCACCAAATTTCCTTTTCACATTTCTGCTTCCAAAAAAATTACCAAAAGAAAAAAGTAAATTTATGGGCCATCCAAAATCATTCTAATGACCCTCAAAAGTCAGGGTCATATCACTGCTTCTGCCTTCCAGATTATCCCTGAACTTTTAACACCCAGTGATTTGACAGCGGATCTTTCCTTGCAACTGAATGTTTTATTTTTGCTCCATCTAGAAGACTAGAAATGGCACTAATTCACAAGAAGGCAAACCTGATGCCGTAAGATGGATGGGACTTTCTGATCTGCAGGTTGAATTGAGTCATTTACAAGACCAACAACTATCAGAGGCCCCACACGATCACTGCTTGGTTTTACTTCCAGAAGCCAGCTTAGATAGCTTTGGACTGACATCCACTTACACCACTCTACTAATGTATACTTCATATTAGTTCCATATCACATACAAGATATAGAATTTGCTATAAAAGTAATAAACTGCTTAAAATGAGATTCAAATATTCACATCAAGGAAGGATGGCGATTATTTATTAGAAATACCAAGACTGTGATCAGCAAAACATGCTAACTTGTTTCTTCTTTAGATAAGCAGTAAAATTTTGTCAGGAAAGTCCAATAACACGGAACAGATGACATAATTTCTCACTTAATTTCTACAAATCTTTACTCAGCTCCAAAATTCTTCATGTGATTAAGAAATTCTCCCAATTAAATCAAGATATAAAAGTGTCAAAGACCCAGCATCCACATGAATAGACAAGCTCTTAAAGCAAGCACTAAAAAAATTAGATTGTTTCTCAAATGTGTTTAATGTAAGATCCAATAAAGACNTTTAAACATTGTATCTTGCATTAATCTTAAAAAAAATTAATAAAGCATATACATATATATAAACAAACCTTGTAAATTTTGATCCCCTGCCAGCAATTTTCCCATAATGAAAACAGTATGAACCGCAGCCCCGTCCAAACTCACCTTCTCCACATACTTCCAGAACTTCCATTATCCACCATCAGTTACCTCAAATTCCACTTGTTCCAATACCTATAAATATCCCAAATTCACAACTGTAAAATTCAAAGCAACTCACATTTTCTCTGCATTGTTAAAAAATCAAATACAGCTAAATTTCACACACATAAGGTTTAACATCTCACTAAATACTAACCCAAAATCATTATAAAAATAAATAAAAATTGAGCGTTTAAATGGCTTTATTAGAAACAAAACTCAAAATACAAAAATTACAGGTTACAATCTGAATCACATATGGTGAAAAATAACATTATCACATTTTTTCAAATAAAATTTATAAAAATAAAAAAATAAAAATAAAAATAAAAAAGAAAAGGAAAAAGGGTTTACCTTTGTGAGAGCAGAATGGAGATCAAAGTTGGTCAAATTGATGGATTAGATGCCTTCGACGATGATCGGAGACTCAGAATTTCCGTCAAGAAGGTTCAATTGCGTGGAGGAGTCCCAGAGATCAGAATCCACGAAGGAATCGTCCTCCTCGTCATTGAACCAAATTCATTAGTGGCCTTTCCACGTAGGAATCGTCCTCCTCGTCATTGAACCAAATTCATTAGTGGCCTTTCAACATATTGATGATATCAACCAAGCCCTAATCCCAAATTTTAAGATCAACATAAGGCTGCTATATTGATGATCAATCTTATTTTATTGGCTATGGTATTTTTCATCTTACCCTTCAACATGTTTGCACCGTGTTATATTAAAGGGAAGATTAGTAAGATTAGTCTCATATTGTGTGCTTGTGTGTGTATATATGTTAAAGGTTTCTTTCAAATTACAGCAACTACCTCAAATCCTTGTAAATTATATTGCACCTAATACTAGGCTGCTGGCATGGCATTTTAACTGAAGAAAAATTTGAGTGTGGCCAAGCTTTTGGGGAGCTTTAATTGTTGAAGACTACTTTGAATTGTGGTCAATAATTTTGGTTAAGAATACTCAGGACAGAAAACAATCACGAACTCTCACTGTTTCACTTGAGAGAGTGAAAAACCTAATCTGTACAAACTCATGTTTGAACCTAACCTGCAATTGTGTAGGCACATGGCCCATGTTTCAACTTTATTATGTTCATCTGCGCTCTGCCGTTCAATAGCATACCACGAATTGTATGTATACATAACAAGAAAGCTTAATGAACACACTAATTTACAGAATAAAGCTTCTTAAATTCCATTGAAAATATCATTAAGCAATATCAGTACAACTTGCTCACTAACCGTTCGACATAATTACTCACAGACCACAACATCAAACAAGTCACTGATCCTAAATCTAATCCCTAAGAAAACGAAAGCAGGAGTAATGGCACCGTTGCTAATAGCAAAGCAGCTCGCTCATACGCCAGTAGACCCGAACCCACCCTCGCCTCTAACCGTGGCATCCAAATCCTCAACCTCGATCACATCAGGTGTCAAAATCTTCTCGATAATCAACTGTGCAATCCTATCACCCACTTTCACCTCAAAATCAACATCCGAATGGTTAAACAGTATAACCCCAACTGGACCCCTGTAGTCAGCATCGATCACACCTGCACCCACATCGATGGAGTGCTTCCACGCCAATCCAGACCTTGGCGCTACATAATCACAAATACCCATTTCACTAAAACTCCAAAAAAAAAAAAACAATCAATAACACCTTTAAGACACAGGAGAGAGAAATTACCAACACGAGCGTAAGTTCCTTCAGGGATTGCAATGCTCAGATCGGTTGGAACCAATGCTTTTCCTCTTGCTGGTACTTTAGTCTCCGTTGCACTGCACAAATCATAAAAACCCCATAAACAATTTTTTCTTTTTTCTTTTTTTGGATGAAGAAACATTGAAAATATTGTGGATTATATGTGTATATATATACCTGGAGAGATCGTAGCCAGCAGAGAGAGGAGAGCCTCTGGAAGGCAAAACAGCTTTCTCAGAAAGCTTTTTCACTCTGAGCAGTGAAATGGGTCCCTCGAGATTTCAGCAGCGACGCCGTTTTGGCCAAGCTTTGGGATCTTCAGCGATGGTTCTTCGATTTCGGTGCTGTGGTTTTGGAGATCTGGCTGAGACATGGTGAGGGGCTGAGGGCTTTAGAGAAGGAACGGTTGAGAAATGGGTATGTGCAACAGCTGAGATTTAGGAACTGAAAGGAAGATGAGTTGGGTTTAAATAGAGGGGTTGCCACCAAAAATGGAGTTTCGCGGGTTTTGGCGCCAAGCTTTCCCGCCATTTGCTTGTAGCGACTCATGGTTTTGAAACCCGGACCGTACGGTCCAACGGGTTAACCGGAAACCCGCTATTCTTTGAAAACCGTGGACGGTTCTTACTTCTTAGAGATTCAACCAATTCAGATTTTTTTTTTTTTGATACTTACAGCCATTGTTGAAGCTTCCCAACCACGGTGATGCTGTCAGATCTTGAGCTTGCATCTCCATTTCTTCTTCTTCTTCTCTCTCTTTCTTTCTGCGTTTTTGCTGTTTTTGCATTTTTGCTCTTCTGAAGTCCGCTATTCTTTGCAGATGACATGATGAAGATGAACCTTTAGTTTTTTCTATCACGGTCTCCTAGAAAGTTTAACGTTTGGCTGTCAAAGTGTAATTGTCAACTCTTAGCTGTCAACCATTTACTTGGGCTTGTATTAATAGTTAGCTAATTTTTTAACGGGCAAGTCTGCCAATCTTCTATATATATATATATATATATAAACACCAGGCACGTATAATAAATGAACTTATAGTATAAACACAAGGCACGTATAATCAATTCTCAATTTAATTCTTAAATTGATTTCACTCCTACTTTAGTCTTTACATTTTGGATTAATTCTCGATTTGATTCTTAAATTGGTTTCACTCTTTCCTCAATCCTTGATTTCAGAATAATTTTAAAATATTATTTTTAATTGGGCTCTTGCCATCAACCCAGCAACAAAAAATTCTGAGGCAACAAATAAAATGCATTGTATGCACAATAAATATTAATGTGACTAATAAGATAATATTAAAAATTTGATTTGACATTTTTATAGTACCACATTAGCATTTAAAATGTTACATTAGCATATAAATTAATAAAAAAATCAGGCTAGAAAAGTTTTTAAAAAAATTAAAAAAAAACATTAATATTATTAAAATAGATAATTTAATAACATTTAAAATATAAAAAAAAAAAAAACAACAACAACCAACGTTGAATTATTTTCTTATTTTCTTTTTATTATTTTTGAAAGAACAAGGATAACATATTTTTCAAGTTACCCAGAAAATTAAAATAATCTAAGGTTTTCTTATCTTTTCTTGTACTTTTTTAGCAAATAAACATGCACAAATTCATACAAAATCGCTATCTTTCACCGAAACTTCCAACATGAAGAAATCATCAAAAGCACGTGAAAAAACCAACCCAGAAAAATCATCAAACCTCCAACCCACAAAAATTATCAAAACCCGAAACATCCAACCCAGAAAATCATAAAACCCTGAAACCTTCAACCCAAAAAATCATCAAACCCACATGAAAAAAATCAAACCCATAAATTTAAAACAAATCAACACCCACAAGAAAAAAACAAACCCAGGTCAAAAAGAGTGATCTGATTGGTTCTTTTCCCCACTCTTTTAGCAACTAAACACCAAAAAAAAAAAAAAAAATCATCTCTTTCAATTTCGTAACCCTTTACTAGACCCAATCTGTGTCCCATATGCTTCGACCTGGCAACGGAGCTCTAATGCGATGATGCTAGTCCCATGCGATGAAGGCGATGCTCGTGCCGATCTACTTCAAGTGCTAGAACATGAAGAGAGTCCCCAAGGAATNTTTTTGGTGTGTTCCCCCCCCCCCCCCCCCCTTTTTTTGTCTAAAAATTGGAAATTTTAATTTGTGTGATGTTATGCTGGTTGACTAAGAAAATTTTAGAAAATTGTTATAAATTTCTTTTATCAAATTTAAAAAATTGGTAAAGCTTTTTTGTTTTTAATTTTTCTAGTTTAAATTAAAATCAAGAAATTAATTTTTTTTTGTTTTTTGTTTTTATTAATTTATATGCTGGCCATTTTAAATGCTAACATTGCATTTAAAAAATGCCAAATCAATTTTTTTTAATATTATTTTATTAGTCACGTTAACATTTATTGTGCACACAGTACATTCTGCTTGTCACCTCAAATTTTTTCTGTTACTGGGTTGACAGCAGGGACCAAAATAAAACGATTTTTTGAAAATAGGGATTAACCTAGGAGTGAAATCAATTTAGGGACCAAATCGAGAATCAGCCCAAAATGTAGAGACCAAAAATGCATTTACGTCTTTTTTATAATAGGAACTTGTGGTAGTTTTTTTTTTTTAAGAACATAGGGTAGTTTTTTTTTATAGGAACATGGGGATAGTTTTGGTTGTGTACATGCAGGAGTGGAAATTTTTTTAGGACATGAGGTAGTTTTATAAACATGGGTATTTTTTTTTTAATCAATTTACGATTTTAACCTCATTTTTATGTTTTATGAATAAGGATAAATGAATTAAATTAGAGATATTTTTGAAATAAAAAATACAATAACTAACTTTCTGAATCCTCTTAATATATACATATATATATATATATATATTGCTCATCTTTAACAGTTTGGATGGAGTTTGTTCCTCCAGATATTAGTAGTCTTGTATTGGCGGATAAGCCTTTTCTTGATTAATAAAAATTCCCATGGATTGGATTCTCAAACAAAAAAAAATTAAAAAAAAAATCCCTTGATTAAGAAACTTGATATCTAATTTATGTTTGCTTATAATTTAATATCTCGTATTTGTCTCTATGAAAGTTATGATATAAAAAATACATTTGAAAGATAAATTTCAATATTTATTTTGGCTATTTTAGTCATTTTTTCTCCTTTTACTAACTTAATATATTCTTTTTTTAATTAAATTAATTATGACATCATCTTAGGTTGACCTCAATTCAACTTCAGTCCAACCTTCAAAACCTTAAATTTCTCACTTTAATGGTTCATTAAACGGTTTAAGTCTGAAAACCATGATAGCATACGTACTGAGTTAAGTTGCTCAATCTGAGCTGTGTCCAATTAAGCTGCACTCTTCTCATTCTAATGAAATTTACTACGTTACATTACTCAATTATTTTTCGTATTAGACATTAATATATAGCCCACTCTGCTGCTTATATGGGCTTTGTTTTATTTCATTAAAAAGAAAAAAGAAAAAAAAAGAAGGCATTTCTTTTAACATATATAGCTTTCCATCTCAGAAATCATGGACCTGGACCTGTACCTCGTTGTCCCCAACGTGAACGGAGCCCCAGCTTGTTTTGTGTAATTAAATTCATGACCATTGAGAAAATTAATAATAAGATTATCATTATTAATAAAAATATATAGTCAACAATGATACCAATATACAACCATGATACATGATGACTTGATATTTGGAGTCACCGATATTCAGATGAGAATTCGATTTCATAGTTCTATGTGTGTCATGACATGTGTAACAATAATATAAAATCATTTTTTAGTTGATATTATTCCTTCTTCGTAGCATACATAAATGCATGTCAAAATTAATATCATCATGAATATTATTTATTATTCAGTCCATAAAATCATTCATTTTTGTGTTTTTAAAATAACACATAATTAATAAATAAATATTAGCAATTTACTTATGAAATTTGAAGACTCTCCTTCTGTCACCATGAAATAAACTACACTACACGCCCATATCAAGTATTAAACCTTCAACATAATGTAGGCGGTATACAATGGTTAATGCATTTTGTGTTGCAAGTTTTGCATTTAGATCTTCTGTGTTATTATGCTTTTTTTAATGTGTGCGTATTATGTTATTATGCATTTTAACCAAATGCGTGTGCGAAAAGTTTTTTAAAGCACTTTATTATATGCATATTTTAAGATCTCAAAATAAGGTATCCTTTTAACGTCTCAAACTTTATTTATCTAGTTTACCAAAAAAAAAAACTTTATTTATCCAATCTTATTATATGCATGTTGCCTCCCATTATCGTGTTGCCAACAAGTCGGGTGTTTGTCCCTCAAAAAAAAGACAAGTAGGGTGTTAACTATTGTAATTGAACTCCAACTTGGTGAACGCCAAACTTCAAGTCTAAACCAAGCGTGAATAGAACCCAAAAAATGAAGTTTACTAATTTAACTAACATCAAAATCAAATGGTTTGTTTTAAATCAATTTTTTTTTTAAGAAACAAAAACACACGCACAAAGGAGAGGGAAAAAAGTTTTAGGTTATAACACAAAGATACATCATAACTCCAGTAAAAAGTTATAGTAATTTTTAGGGGAGGGTGGAGCAAGTTATATTATTATCATATATGATTAGTTTTATTTGTTGAGGTGAGTCACAATTGTGGACATCCAAACTTTAGACTGCGTTTGTTTTAGTTGTAAAGGAAATCAAGAAAACATTTTACATTGTACTTGCTGTTTGGGATGCTCAGAAAATTTGGTCAAACCGAAAATCTCATTCATTAACCGTAAAATATGTGGACCTTAAGTGTAAAATAGATTACACATCTATTTTACTTTCAAACCATTTCCAGCTAATAGAGAGAAAGATTGAACCAAGTCTAATCATCGCCACCGCCTGAAGCTTGACACCACCACGCTCTAGATCGCCTCGTCCTTCTCTCGATCTTGTTACCGCCGCCCTTTGGATTAGATCATCTCCTTTTGATCTCGTTGCCACCATTCGCCGATCTGCATTCTCTCTCTTGCCCTTTGACCAACCAAGGCCAGATTGGACACTTCATGTCATTGATCCAGTGTCTTCTCTCTCTCATCTCACTTTTTTTCTCTAACCCAAACCAAACCCCCAACTGGGTTTTGTGTGTGATTTTCGTTTTCTTTGATCTTTGATTTTGTTGTTGTTGTTGTGGTGGTGTGGATGGTGGTGTTTTGGTGGTTTTTGTGTGGTGTGGGTGGTGGCATTTTAGTGGGCAGCGGTGAATTTTGTGTGGTGTGGTGGTGGGTTTTGTGTGAATGGTGATGGGTTTTTTTGTGGGTGGTGATGGGTTTTGTGTGGGTGGTGGTGGATTTTTTGTGGGTGGTGACGGCAATGGAGCAATGGTGGCGGTTTTTTCCCTCTTCCCGATCTAGATTTTGCGTGGGTGGTAGTGGGTTGTGCTTGTCCTTAGTGGTGGTGGCTAGCTTGGGTTTACATTTTCTGAAAATAGATTTTTTACATCAAGACCAAACGCAAGAAATAATTTTCTTGTGTAATTTTCACAACGCAGTCAAACAACAGAAAATGTTTTCCTTTACGTAAAATATTTTCAACTAAAAATATTTTACACTTGGAAAATATTTTACATATTGCCAAACATAGCCTTAATGATTTGTATTGCGATGTTTGAGGCTCAAAAATAAGTTAAAATATCTTATTGTAGATAATTTTGGTTATATTTTGGTTGGGGAATGTTGATTGGATGATTTTGTAATGCTTATACATTTCATACCATTAATTTCTTTTTAATGAATCATACCATTTTTTACTTAGCCTACGATTTTGTTTCCCTGTAAAATAGTTTACAACAAAAAAATGCTAAAAACAATTGTTTTCTAGTGTTTGGTTAATTAGTTTGATTCTTGAACATGCTTGAGTTTTTTTTTTTTTTTTTTTTTTGGGTTTTGTGTGGGTGGTGGTGGATTTTTTGTGGGTGGTGACGGCAATGGAGCAATGGTGGCGGTTTTTTCCCTCTTCCCGATCTAGATTTTGCGTGGGTGGTAGTGGGTTGTGCTTGTCCTTAGTGGTGGTGGCTAGCTTGGGTTTACATTTTCTGAAAATAGATTTTTTACATCAAGACCAAACGCAAGAAATAATTTTCTTGTGTAATTTTCACAACGCAGTCAAACAACAGAAAATGTTTTCCTTTACGTAAAATATTTTCAACTAAAAATATTTTACACTTGGAAAATATTTTACATATTGCCAAACATAGCCTTAATGATTTGTATTGCGATGTTTGAGGCTCAAAAATAAGTTAAAATATCTTATTGTAGATAATTTTGGTTATATTTTGGTTGGGGAATGTTGATTGGATGATTTTGTAATGCTTATACATTTCATACCATTAATTTCTTTTTAATGAATCATACCATTTTTTACTTAGCCTACGATTTTGTTTCCCTGTAAAATAGTTTACAACAAAAAAATGCTAAAAACAATTGTTTTCTAGTGTTTGGTTAATTAGTTTGATTCTTGAACATGCTTGAGTTTTTTTTTTTTTTTTTTGTTGGTCAGTGTTTGGCTCCAAAAAAAGAAAAAATTACTAAATGATTAAATATATCAATTCAGTGTTTCACACTAGGTCAAAGCAAATTACAACAAATTATACATAAATCAACTTAGGCACACCCAAATGCTAGCAATTTTTTCAAATGATAATAATAATAACTAGCCTCATCACACGCGCTCCACTCGTGCGATGAGGCTTTTTTATTTATTTATTTCGAGTTTAATGTAATTTTTCAATTTGAATTTATCTATTGTTAGTGATGTTACACAAGAAAGAATGTTTAAAAAACTATAGGATTTGAAATTGAGTAAACTATTGAGTTTAGTGTGTGTTAGTTTTTAGTGAAAAATGTAAAACGTGCATGAGATATATTTAAATAGAGAGTGTGCTAATTTTTAGGAAAAAAAATTTATCTGCTAGCTTTTTTTTTTTTTTTTTTTTTTCTTGAATTACAATTTTAACCTACTAAATTGCATTATGGGATGACGTCTTCAGTGGGGATGGACTACATCAAAGTAACGACACCTTTGAATGGGTGGATTGTAGCAAAGTAGCGACAATGATGACTTCAACAATCAAATTGCGGACAATTAAGGGATGGTAAAGTGTGAAGAAATGATAAAACGAGCAAGAGACGACGACTTGATGTTGGCACCGCCGCCACCTCCTTCGACTGAGTTTGGTGGGTTACTAGAGGAGCACATTATTACAAAAGATAGGGGGCTCGGCTTCAAAGTGAGCGAGAGAGATGTTTTGAGAATATGTTTTACAATCTTTTTGGGCATAAACCATTTTTCAAATTCTACAACTATATTAAACAACCAAAAACATATTTAGGGATGAAAGCTTTTATTGAAATAACCACTTGAAAATGATGGGAGAAAAAAACATTTTATTACAAACAAACATAGCATTTGAATGACATCTCTAATGATCACGTATCCAAGATCCCCTTTTTTTTTTTTAATTAAAAAAAGCTAAAGTTTTTTGGTGTATGGATTATACACTATGACGTTTTAAAAGTGGAATTCTACCTCCTGAAACTTAGGAGTGTTTAGATTTTATGGATTATACACTATGACGTTTTAAAATTTGGATTCTACCTCCTAAAATTTAGGAGTGTTTGGATTTTATCCTTGAATTTCTATTATGTTTGCATCAACAACCTTTCTGTCCATATTTTTTGTTTAGTGCCACATAAATTTGCCACGCATATTTAGTTTATCCAATATAATAATGTCACAATATTTTTGTAACCTGAAAAAATTAAATAATTTTATTAAATGAACTAAACACGAGATTTAGGAATATTTGGATTTTACTCCTGAAGTTCTATTATGTTTGCATCAACAACCTCTCCGTCCATTTTTTTTGTTTTGTTTAGTGCCACACATGTTTAGTTTATCAAATAAAATGATGTTTATCATTTTTGTAGCATAAATAAATTAAACAATTTATTGAATGAACTAAACACGAATGACAAGTTTATGCGGCATTTAGGTTGTGTTTGTTTTGGGTGTAAAGGAAAATTGGAAAACATTAAACACCGATGATGTTGTTTGGCAACTCAGGCATATAAGGTCAAACTAAAAATTAATGTGTTTGATCGTAAAATAACCCACCCACCCATAGCTCTGCTGTCATGCATGCAAGCCCTACAATTTGGATTGTCTCCTCATGATCTTGTCGTTGCCACCTATGATCGATCTCGTATTTTTTTCCTCTCGTCGTCGTCTCTAGATTGACACATCCATGACCGATCTCGTCATTTTTTTCTCTTGATCTTGTCGTCGTCGCCTTTAGATCAACCCATCCATGATCAATCTCTATCTCTTTCTCGATCTACCTCTCTCTCTCTTTCCTTTAATCACTCACTCTTTCTTCCTTCCTTTCTCAGTTTGACCGATGATAATGATGTTTAATGAATGGTTTTGTTTTGAGTATTGTTTATTTAAGTTTATATATTGAAATTTTCTATTATAAAATTTGTTTGGAAGCTGAGATAACATGAGAAACTAGCAGAAAAAAGCATTTTTAGAATGCAACAAAACACCTGAAAAATATTTTCTAAAGCAATTTTCAAAATACATCCAAACACTTGAAAATATTTTTACTTGAAAGTATTTTATATTTGAAAAATATTTTACGTGTTACCAAACACAGCCTTAATAGAAAATATGGATGGAAATAGTTGCTGATGAAAACAAAATAAAACTTTAAGAGTAAAATTTAAACCCTAAAATTTTTGAGTGTAAAATCTAAGCACTCCAAAGGTAAAATTAAAATCCTAAAATACCGTCAAAGTTTAGAAACTAGTTTACGATTTAACAAAAAAAAAAAAAAAAAATCCCAAAAGCCACAACCCAAAAGAAAAGTCATACAATGCTGTCGTTTGAAATTCCTAACACGGCGGATTAATGGCGCAGTGCGCACCCCACACAATAAACCCCCAACACACGATATAATTCACATTGGACCGTCTATTCCTCCCCACCACCAAGTCGCGTACATAACACGAAAGTAACCTTCCCAAAGACATCAAACCCAAACCCGTAATTTCATCCCAAACCGTGTTATCCACTTGATATTCCAACGCGTGTGGATAATACACCAGAGAAACAGTAGAACTCGTCGAACATAAACTGAGAGGTGGTCAGACATCAAAAAATCTCACACCTTTTTCTAACCTAAACGGTAAGTGACAATCCCTTATCCTACACCCACTCATTTATCTTCCATTTTTGCGTTAACCTATATTCCTCTCCCCTCCGTGCATTTGCTCTCTCCACACCTCCTTCAAGCGTTTTTAACTATCTAAAGCACAAGAAAAGAAGCTTTCGCCGATCATCCATGGCCGACCGCACCGACTCCGATTCCCGCCGCCACAACCACCACCACCTCTCCGTCACGCCGCCGCCCCAGCAGATCTCCAAAGGTATTGCTTCGAGTTCTAATTCTCCGAAGCTTCAATTTTGTTCGTTTTCGATTCTTTCTCGCCGTGATAGTGACAATCCCTTATCCTACACCCACTCATTTATCTTCCATTTTTGCGTTAACCTATATTCCTCTCCCCTCCGTGCATTTGCTCTCTCCACACCTCCTTCAAGCGTTTTTAACTATCTAAAGCACAAGAAAAGAAGCTTTCGCCGATCATCCATGGCCGACCGCACCGACTCCGATTCCCGCCGCCACAACCACCACCACCTCTCCGTCACGCCGCCGCCCCAGCAGATCTCCAAAGGTATTGCTTCGAGTTCTAATTCTCCGAAGCTTCAATTTTGTTCGTTTTCGATTCTTTCTCGCCGTGATTCTCGGTTCCGCACAAAACCCTAGCTTTGCTGAGTGATGCGAGCTGTTCTTGTTGATTTTACTGCATAGAAAAATGCGTCCCTCCGTTGATGTGAATAAGTATAGGCATTGAGTTTAGGTTTCTTGGACTTAGGGTTTTGGTTTGTGTAAGGTAATGCGTTTCGCTATTATCGTTTTGATTCTTGGAACGAAGAGGAAAATAATCTTGCTTCGAAATAGTTAGTTACTGATACTTGCATTAGCTAAAAAAATGCTATTTTAATTTTTTTGAGTTTTTTTAATTAATTTCAAAAGTGTAAAAAGGCTGTTTGTTTGTTTGTTGTCTTTATCTTGAATTTTATGCTACACTCAATGTCACTGCATTGGAAAGATCGGTTTTTTATTTTTTTTGGTTACTTAAGGGTTTTACTAAGCTGATCGTCTTGTTTGATTTTCGGAAGTTGCAACATTACTGTGAAGAATTCAAGCGCGATGTACTGCAGGCGATTCTTTGAATAGAGAACATTATTTTCAATTTGAGATTTTTCAGGGATTTTAACTTTTTTGCGTTTAAGCCAGTGTCTGGGATAAATTGTGTTATGGCATTTGACTGCAAATGGTGGCATTATGGCTTAAATTTTATTCAAACTCGTTTCCGTGTACGTGTTGAGATTTGTGTTGCTTGGGGACTTGTTGCAGTTGATATGTGTTGCTTGGGAACTTTTTGCAGTTGCAGCATGATATCAAAGGGGCAGAGTCTCTAAGAACAAGCTCCTTATTTATATGCTGCACTTTAAGTTAGTTCTTAGTTGTTGCCCATTAGTGGACTGCCATTTAAATGGGTTTTTGTTCATTGCCTTGTAGTTTATGGCTTCCCTATTCATTGTTTGTTTTATGCAAGTTGTATTAGCTCTTGCTCACTCTCTACTCTGGTTCATTCCCACTCATCTATTTGGAATGGTAGCTATTGTTATAGTGAAGTTGGATTAGTCCAGAAAAGAAGTTGGAAAGCAGAGAGAAAATTCTAAGAGTAAGGAGAGTTGATCATGCAACAAATTTCTTGGGATTTGGGAGCTAGAAATTAGGTATTCTAAGTACCTAAACATGGGTTGTGGCCCAACTTATGAAAAGTATCAAAGTGGAGGTCTTGCTGTTATAGCTAATCTTTTTAATATTGAAAAGATGTTCTTTGATCGTTTTGCTCTATAGTGTCTTATAACTCCACACAATTTCATTGTTTTGTTCTAGAATTTTGGAGCAAAAATATCTTGTTTAGAAGGCTGGCATTTGACTCATAAATATTGCTATATCTTTATATGCTGAGGGTTGATTGGAAAGAAGACATTAGAATCCAGGGGAAATTTATATAGCTTCACAATGTGAAAATTCTGCATTTTTTATCCGCAAGGTTTTACATAGTTTCACACATTTGAAATTCATTCAGGCATTGAATGCCATATATTTTGGTCGCATCTATGAACTTCTCATTTTCAACCTAGTTTCTTAAGTTTTTCTCTGTCAAGAAAATGTCATGGTTGGAATTTCTTATTCATTTTAACCAGTGGGTTAACCTTTCATTAAGATCATAATATAGACAAGGAGGGCTTTATTTTTTTTTTTAACCATTCTGTTTGGTAAATGCAGTGGCAACTGTATATTTTATCTAATTTGTACAATGCCGTGTATTTGTTGAGCCAAAAGTGAAAGGAAAATATTCTTAATCCACCATGGCATTGCCATAAAAACTCCTGTTTATTAAAATTTGGTTACAAAAAATGTCACACCTATTAATTTGTTAGCTATTTATGATTTGTTGTTTCTGTATATTAGAAATTTAGTTCCTGTATTTTTTGTATGCTGTGATTAAGTAATTTGCTTAGTAGCTGTAGATACACTTTAAACCTTGATGATTTCTTGGAAAGTTTTTAAAGCCACTCAGAAAGATATGTATAATTTGGTTGGAATCTAGTTATTGAAAAATAATAATAATAATAATAATAATTTGATTGAAACCAGGCTTCCCTTCTATACTAAAAATGTGATTGCTTGATTGTTTGTTAATTAGTTTATGCCAAGAGCCTTGTAGCTCAACTGGTTGACACCTTCTAGTGTTTCCAACGGAGATTCAAATCCCCCCAACCCTTGAATCTCCCAACCCCCGATTATCAAATCATCAAAAAAAGAAGTTTGTAATGAGGGAAATAGGGAAGAATAAGATGACTTGGGGAAAAACAATGAAATACATTTATTGTGTATTCACCTAAGATGGAAGGGACCGAGATATAATGTTTCCTTAGAGTTTTATTATTATTAATTTTATTTAGTGCATTTGCTATGGCCTTCGTAGATCCACAAGATCATTTTTGCAAGATTGTTACATGTATTGATGCTTGGGATCTTTGTTATCCAGTACTATTTTGAGTTGTTGTTCTTGATTGGATGATATTTACTCTTTATTTGTTGGTCAGGGTCTTATGGGAGCCACTGTTGCTAGCTTTTGATTTATATTGTGACACCAACTAAATCTAAGGTGTCTAAATGGTAAAAGTGTTGTTGGACAACATAGTCGAGCTCTAAATAATTGTAAAGAATCCATCTTTTGTTTGTGGCCTAGACTTTATGAAACATGGCTTGTTGAGTACTTGAGTTACTGATTGAAGCATTGCAGTTCTCTGTTGTATTTATTTTTTGTATAAAATATTTTTCTTCAGTGCTTGGAAGTTGGGTGGGACCTTTTATACAATAGTTTTCATTGATGATTATTACTCAAAGGGGGACCATCAAATAGGAATATAAATTGGTGTTTGACTGAACTCTTGTAAATGCATGGGTGGGTTGTGGATCAATCATTATGTTCTTGGCCTGCCCTTTTTGCTATTATGATGAGAGTCTCTGTTTGATCAACCGATTAAATTCTGCAATTTCGTAACAGTTTAAACTTTTAGGACAATTTGTAATTTGTCATGGTATCAGGGTAGGAGGGCTTGGGTTCTAACTTTGCCTCCATATTACCTCCCATTTAAAAAATCCCCATTTGTTGGGCCCCACTTAATAAGGGTGGTTTAGGCCTACGCTTGAAGGTGGAGTATTAGATTAAACTTTCCATTTTCTAACCATTTAAGCTTTTGAAAAAATTGGTAATTTATTAGTTACAAATCATGCATTATGGTTCTGTGGGATAGACATAAAGTATATTTTGTAACCTTAAAGTAGTTCTGGTGTTTACTCTTGTTGTAGAGTTCGAATTGTACGGCAAAACCAAAAATTTCTACTATACTACATAGTTTTGAAGATAAAAAGTTTTCATGATTTCCTTTGTAGCTTTATCATACTTAGGGTGATCTCTTCTTAATAAATGCCTTTACTCCGCTCACCAAAAAAAAAAGAAAAAAAAGAAAAAAAGACCCCTTTATTTTTGGCATTTAAATCCATTATGGTGCTTTATCTCGCGTCACATTACTGACTAATGCTTTACTATGGTTCTAACAAAAAATTTTATGTTTATTTTTGTGAAGATGAGTGATTCTATTATTAGCAATGTGATACTGTGTGTTTGTGGTGTCAATCATTCAAGGTCATGTACGACCTTCCAGATTCTGCTTTGGTTAATTTTCAATTTTTTTTGTTTTAAATTTAATGTTATTATTACCTTCAAGGGCTAGTTTGGCGATATAAGTAACTTGTGCCTTGCAGTTGGTTGCCCATATCTGGGGTTGACCCTGTCCCCATCAAAGGTTGGCTCAAATTGTTATTATAATTGGTCTTTCTGTTTGATTTGTGCAGATGTTCAAGGGTCTGACAATGCTATTCCAATTTTACTTCAAGGGCCTGACAATGTTATTCCACTTTCACCACAGTGGCTTCTTCCAAAGCCAGGGGAGAGTAAGCCTGGAATAGGAAATGTGGTGTGTTGTCACTACTTTTAACAGTATATTTATCTGCCTGAAAAGTGGGCATACTTTCAGACAAAAGTTTATATGTGCCATGTTTTCACTTACTGGGATGTATATGTTATCAGCATGTGATCTTACCTCATTTTTTTTTCCTTAATTCAGGAAAACCATTTCAGCCCCCATCCAGCTTATGGCAATCGCTCAGATATCATGAAGTCATCGGGAAATGGTGAGGACATGCATGAAACCCATAAGAAAAAGGATGTTTTCAGGCCATCTTTGCTTGATATGGAAAGTGGTCGCCGTGATCGCTGGCGTGATGAAGAAAGAGACACTAATTCCTCCATCCGCAAAGATCGTTGGAGGGATGGAGACAAAGACCTTGGTGACATTCGTAGGGCGGATCGTTGGATGGAAAATTCGTCTACAAGGCACCCTGGAGAAATACGTCGTGTTCCATCTGACCGGTGGTCTGACTCGAGTAACAAGGATGCCAATCATGATCAACGACGTGAGAGTAAATGGAACACACGTTGGGGGCCTGATGATAAGGAGACTGAAAGTTTGCGTGAGAAGTGGCTTGACTCTAGCAAAGATGGTGATGTGCATGTTGAAAAGGGGTTGTCTCATGTTGCCAATCATGGAAAGGATGAGAGGGAGGGGGATCATTATCGGCCATGGAGATCTAGTTCCTTACAAAGCCGAGGACGGGGGGAGCCTCCGCATCACCAAAGCCTAACACCAAACAAACAAGTTCCTACATTTTCTCATGGTCGTGGGCGTGGGGAAAGTACTCCCCCGACCTTTTCTCTTGGACGTGGACGAGGCAGCTATGGTGGCAGCTCCATAAACATGCGTTCTCAACCTTTAGGAACTGGGGCAGACTCAGTTGAGAGTAGTCAAGGGGAGCCTTACCGCTTAAGATATAGTAGGACAAGGTTGCTTGACGTATACAGAATGACTGATATGAGTTCAAATCGAAAATTAGTTGATGGGATTGCACAAGGGCCTTACCTTACGCAAGATGGACCACTAGAGCCCTTGGCATTATGTGCACCAGATTCTGAGGAATTGGTAATTTTATTTATGAGTTATTTTTTGTGAATACTTTTGATACTCTCAGCAGTTGATTTGATTTATTTCTTCTTGAGTAGGCTGTTCTAAAGGGAATTGACAAAGGGGACGTTGTAAGTAGTGGTGCACCACAGATAACTAAAGATGGAAGGACATCAACAGATTTTACACAGTCAAGACGGACCAAGCTTGGTATGTTCACATTACCAAGATGTCTTAAAATAGTAACTTGCACATATTTTTAGGTTAGGGTTAACTTTTATTGGTACTGTATTGTCTCAGCAGGAAGTAGGGAGGATATACCACCTGCTTTTGATGATTACAAAGATGAAAGCACTGACAATTCAAGAGTTGGTTCTGCGGAAGGCTCCTCCTATGAAAGGCACGCACACTATCCTGGAACCAACTCAAAAATGGAAACCCTATGGGATCATAAGACATTCTCTGATAACAAGTTTAAAGCCGAAGGTATGCTGATGCCAAAATAAAAAAGAAAAAGAGCACCCACTTTTCCATATGGTCTGATTACACATGCTTTGCAAGATTATAATAATTTAATTTGGTTCAACTCTTGATTTAGGTTGAATTTTATGTTTTATTTTTTTATTTTTTTTTTTTTTTTTTTGAAAAAAAATCTGTTGCTATTTTCTGAGTTCCATAGCAATGTGGACCCTGGCTATTTTGGTTTCAACTTTAATGTGTGATTTGGGTTGGAGTTGAGATCCTTCTTTTCTTAATATTTAGATGGTACACTATCTGTATCTCATAAGAATAAAAACATGTCTCCATTTAAGTGTGTATTGTTATGGTGTTTCTTTGTATTCTCTATCTCCAGGTTTTAGAGAAGATAGTGATGCCTATAGGAAGGTCGAGGATGTGCCCATTTGTAGGGAATCAAGTCTCCCAGGGAATTCTTCTGTTCCTGCCACCACATGGCGAGCCCCTGCACTGGGGGAACGCTCACATAACACCTTGCATGATTGGAGAGAGATTACAAATGATGGCAGGTCAAGGTCCTCTGATATGGGCTGGTCAGATTCATCCAAGGAACCAACTAATGATCGGGAAAGTAATTTGGGTAACCCATCTGAAACAAAAGACGAAACCAAGTGGCAATCCCGTGAGGATCCCATTCTTAAGAGACAGCTATCTGGAGTAATGGACAAGGAACATGAAGCCAGGAAAGCTGCTCAGTCTTCTCCAGAGGAGTTGGTGCTTTATTATAAAGATCCACAGGGAAGAATTCAAGGTCCTTTTAGTGGGAGTGATATTATTTCATGGTTTGAGAACGGATATTTTGGCTTAGATTTGCCAGTCAGTATAAGCCCAAGTGATTTGCCGTGGTCGTCACTTGGTGATGTTATGCCTCATTTACGAGCTAAAGCTGGGCCACCACCTGGATTTACTGCACCAAAACAGAACGAATTTGCAGATGCATCTAGCAGGCCAAACTTCAGTACCTTTGGTAACCTTCACACTGGCTTAAATGAAATTGATATTATGAGGAGCGAACCCAGGCAAAGGCAAGGGCAAGGGCAAGGTTCGACAACAGAAGCTGAGAATAGATTTCTGGAGTCACTGATGTCTGGTAGTATGAGCAGTTCACCACTGGAGAAGTTTGCCTTTTCTGAAGGTTTGTTTTCTTTATGAATTTTCTTTTTAAATATATTTTGGATTGTAAATGTAAGTGCATATTGTGGCCAATGAGCTCTATCTCAAATGATACTTCTCTTTTAAGAATTGATGGAATCTGAGGTCATGGGTTCTGAATCTACAAGGTGTTTGTATAACTTAACAATTAAAAAAAATGCAAGGGCATGTTATACTTTAGCCAAGCCATTTATCATTACCATATAGCAGGTTAATTTCACTTGGATAATTTTGTTTAATTTGTAGGTATGCAAGGATATAGTGGAAATAATTCTAATAGTATGCCCCCTTCGGGAGTAGATGGTGGAAACAACCTTTACTTGTTGGCAAAGAGAATGGCTCTTGAACGGCAGAGGTCCTTAACAAATCCTTATCCATATTGGCCCGGAAGAGATGCTGCATCCTTGGTTTCAAAGTCCGATGTTGTCCCAGACTCCCCAACGCCACATTCAAAGCTTCTATCTTCCATCAACGACAATCCTATTCAGCCTCATCCTCAAAATGCTGACTTCTTGTCCCTTGTCCAAGGCTTATCTGACCGGTCATCTTCTGGTGGAAATAATGGTCTTGCTGGTTGGTCGAATTTTCCTGTCCAAGGTGGAACAGATCCACTTCAGAATAAGATTGACTTTCATCATGATCAGAATTTCCCTCCCCAAGCTTTCGGGATCCAACAACAGAGGCTGCAACCACAAAACCAACCATCTTTAACAAATCCAATTGCCCAAGCTATAGAAAATCCATCTGGTATTTTTACTCCAGAAAAGTTACTATCATCTGGTTTGTCACAAGATCCACAAGTATTAAATATGCTGCAACAACAGTACTTGTTGCAGTTACATTCGCAGGCACCGGTTCCAACGCAGCAGATGTTATTGTTGGATAAACTCTTATTGCTTAAGCAGCAACAGAAACAGGAGGAGCAGCAACAGTTATTACGGCAACAACAGCAATTACTTTCTCAGGTTCTGTCAGAGCATCAACCTCACCAGCATTTTGGTGAGCCATCTTTTGGACAGTTACAGGCAGCTGCAATACCAACAGGGAATGCATCTGTTGATCCTTCTCGGCTACAGCCATCTCCAGAGATGTTCCAGGTAGGGCCACGGATGCCAATTCCCAGTATGCAAGATGACCACAATACTAACTTTGTGAAATTGCCTCCACAAGTTAATCAGGATGTCAATTATAGCACAAGTCCTGAAGCCTCTTCTTTAAATCTACCTCATCAATTATTTGGGAATATTACACCTCAAAAAACTTGGGGTGCTGCTGTTCCAAAAGAAACTGCTGATACCCGTCATAAAGAATTGTTGCCGAGGTCTTCGTTTGTTGAAACCTCTCCTTTGTTTGAAACCATGAATGTATCTGTGGAGGAGCCTCAGCTTGTGCAGAAATCTGTCCCTGATTCTGAATTGCATGATCCTAGAACTCTGGAGCAGACGTCAGATGACACTTTAAGGGCCAACAGAAATGTCGTGGCTGTGACCACTGAACATATTGCAGTATCCATACCTCCTACAAGTGCTGTTGCTGTGTCATCAGCAGGAATTTGTGAGAGTGAAGTGCCTGCGCTTGAGCATACCAATGATGCAAAGGTTCAGCCTACTGGTTTGCTTGAAGAACATCAAGAGCCCTCTATGGTGACAGAAGTTAAGAATGTTGAAGTGCGTGAGCCAAGAAAAGCTTCTGAGAAGAAGTCTAAGAAGCAAAAGTCTTCCAAGTCACACTCCTCTTCTGACCAGGTAAAGGAAGGACCTAAGGCTTCGCTTCTGCAATTAAAGCAATCTGAAATTAATAAGCAGAGTGTCGAGACAGACCTTGATGCTGGAGATGCACTATATGGAACATCTCCGCAGAGGACAAGAGATAACAGAGACGCGAAAGTTGAAATTGCTACTATGGAAAGTGTGGGATTCCAGCAAGGACAAAGCTTTATGCCTGCAAGAGTTTTGGCAGATGACAGCAGAACTGTTGAAGTCAAGAGTGAATTGGGAGTACTTGGGTCTGCCTCAGTGCAGAATACCCAGACACATACTGGACAACGAGCTTGGAAGCCGGCTCCTGGTTTCAAGCCTAAGTCATTGTTGGAAATTCAACAGGAAGAACAAAGGAAGGCACATACGGAAATGGCGGTATCTGAGATCACAACTTCTGTCAACTCCATGAGTTTGTCAACTCCTTGGGCTGGAGTTGTGGCCAATCCAGACTCAAAAATATCTAGAGAATCTCACAAAGATGCAGGGAATACCGAGTTAGGTCTAGGGCAATCTGTAGGCTCTGTGAATCAAAAGAGCAAGAAGAGCCATTTACATGATATATTGGCAGAAGAAGTTTTGGCGAAGTCTAGTGAAAGAGATGTAAATGTTCCTGACAGTGTATCTAGTCTGGTTACCCCACAAGTTACGACCACCCATTTGGAATCTGTAGATGATGATAACTTTATTGAGGCTAAAGACACTAAAAAGAGTCGCAAAAAGTCAGCAAAATCTAAGGGTGCTGGAGCTAAGGCCCCAGTATCGCTACCTTCTGCTGATGTTATTGTTGGTTCAAGTCCCATTGAGAAAGGCAAAAGCTCTCGTCAAACACAGCAGGAGAAGGAACTATTGTCTGCCATCCCATCAGGGCCTTCTCTGGGAGACTTTGTTCTTTGGAAGGGTGAGTCAGCAAACTCTTCCCCGTCCCCTGCATGGTCTACTGACTCTGGGAAGCCTACTAAACCTACATCTTTAAGGGACATCCAAAAGGAGCAGGAGAAAAGAGCCTCTTCTACCCATGCTGCAAATCAGATCTCAACTCCACAAAAATCCCAGCCATCTGTGTCTGCCCGCACCAGTGCTCCATTATGGTCTCTTTCTGCTGCTTCTCCTGCTAAAGCTGCATCTCCAATCCAAATCAATTCCCATGCTTCTCAGTCAAAATATAAAGGAGATGATGACCTATTTTGGGGTCCAATTGATCAATCAAAGCAAGAAACTAAGCAGTATGAATTTTATACTCTCTGATCTTACATTATTTAGTTTTGGATTGTGTCTAGTAATAGTGAATTAGATACCATGGAAACTTTTTCTGGGATAGTTGTGGAGTAATGATGGCATTCCCCATTGTCAATATAATGTATTAACAAAGCCTTCTTCTGAACCACTTGGCACTGTTGTGGAAAGTGTGTCTGGCTATTCCACTCTATGGCCATTTTATAAAGATCAGACCTGGGAGTTTAATCAAAAAATTTAATATAGTCACGTTTATAAAGATCATGTATGCTGCATCTTGTCATTGGTTTGCATTTGTCTCAACTAATTTTTACTGGTAAGTTACAGACCCAATGGCTTTTGAAGTCACGACCTCACCCTCCACCCACATGTTAGCTATATTGCATTGGCTACATTTGATTTTGACTATTACTATCATGTCCATCCGTTGAAGCAATTAAGAACCATACTCATTTGTCTTTCATATTATTAATATATTAGTCCGATGAGATTTGGTTGTAATTGTTGAAAAGTGAGAGTTTGCTGTTTTACTGTAAGCAGGGTGGATTTCCCTCATCTTGCAAGCCAGGGCAATAGGGTAATGAAAAGTACTCCTGTCAAAGGAACTTCAGCTGGATCGTTAAGCCGACAAAAATCAGTTGGTGGCAAATCCGCTGAACAATCTCTTTCATCCTCACCTGCCACTGCCCAGGCTTACCTAAAAGGGAAAAGAGATGCCATGACCAATCATTCAGGTAAACCTTTGCATGATTGGTTATCCTTTCATCACATATACTGTCCATTAACCTATTTTTTTTTACTTGTCTTTTTTCTCTTTCCAGAGGCCATGGACTTCAGAGGTTGGTGCGAGACTGAGTGTCTCAGGCTTATTGGGACAAATGGTAAGCTTGATTTCACTCGTTGCCTGAAATTTTATATGTAAAATATTTCAAATACATGAAATTTGAGTGTATTGGCTACAGAAAAATAAGGATACTAATCCCAAGGGTAGCACAATTAGCCTGGTACAACTCAGTGGAGGTTATTAGTTCATATCTCCCTTGTCCCTCTTATTGGTTCAAAAACTCACTTCTTAATTCTAAAAAAAAAAAAAAAAAAATTGGGTATGGCTTGCCCTAGTTTTGTTCCTCTTGCAATGTTTCAATGGTTCAAATTACACTTGCTGGTCCAGTAATCTTTAAATTTGCTAGCTTTTGAGCCCAGAAGTAATGAGCTTTTAGTTTTACCTAATGCAATGCCATTTTTCTTTCATACTTGCTAGATACGAGTGTCCTTGAATTTTGCTTGAAGCAGTCCAGATCAGAGGCTGAGATGCTTCTGGTTGAGAACCTTGGATCATATGATCCTGATCATGAGTTCATTGACAAATTCCTCAACTACAAGGAGTTATTACCAGCGGATGTCCTTGAAATTGCATTTCAAAGTCGGAATGATCAGGTCACTGGATTCAGTACCAGAGATGTGAGTTCAGGCAATGCAGGTGTTGGGGACATTGATCGAGATACCAAAATGGGCCCTGATGGGTCCATGAAAGGGGGAGGAAAAAAGAAGGGGAAGAAAGGAAAGAAGGTTAGCCCCGCTGTTTTGGGATTTAATGTTGTTAGCAACCGGATCATGATGGGTGAGATTCAGAGTGCTGAAGATTAGGAGTGGTTCTCAATCTAGAGCCGATTGTAAATACGTTTTGGCTTTAACTGTTTGTAAATGGATTTTTGACACTAGGATTTTTGTTTCCCTTCATAGAGCAACTGGGCAGAACTGTTGATATCTGCTCAAGCAGTTGTCAAGTCCGAAGTAGGGTACTTTGTTTTATCTGTTTTTTGGTCACACAAACCTGAGCAAGGTATATTTTTAAATCAAGGTTACCTTAATTCATGCACTTTATTTCCTCATTTTGCCCTCTCTCTGCTGTATATTGTGTTACGGTTCCTTGAGCAAAAAGTCTATGACCACACATTTTGCCACATCTAAGTATGTAATAAGTGGTAATTGGATTACTTTTTACCAGGTAACAACTATGTGTAAGGGGTGTATTTCAATCACAATTTTACACTTAATGCAAGTTGTGGCAAAATATATAGTCTTAAAAGAACCCTTCAGTGTTGTAACTTAGGTTGTGTAGTTAAATTTATTAATGTAATTGCATTGACGAATAAATGATTTGGATCATATGGTTCAATTTGCAATATATGATTAAATTTAAACAATCGTGTAAAAAAATCATATCAACACAGCATATTATTAATAAAAAATTAAAAAAATAAAGTTGGCTGCCTGGCTGGGACGGTTTTGAAGGATGAAAATCTCTCACACCCAGTATTAAACCTGAAACCTGGAAAAAAAAAAAAAAAAAATCCCACTCGTACATTCGTCTGACCTACCTGGGAAAACCGTACCCAACCCTTTGGGGTAGAGCCAGGTCTGCTGTGTGAGTACTCAAGTCTCAAGCAATGGCACCCCGCACCCTAGCAGACGGCAAGCGTCCATAAATTTTTTTTTTTTTTTTTAAATATACATGCATGCGCGAAGATAAAGATGGCGTTTGACCTTTTTTAAACTCTTTCATATTATATACCACATAAGCTTTTTTTTTTTTTTTTTGGTTAAAAGGATGTATTATTAAAAAACTAACTGGTTACAGACACCAAGGTTTAGGCTTGTCAGCCTACAAAAGGACACACCAAACATATCTATACAATAAAGGAAGCAAATCACTAAGGGGGAGGGGGGGTTGATCATAAATAGCAAAATCAACTTTACAAACATCATCCCTTCTTAGCCAAAAAATCCACACATTTATTAGCTTCCCTAAAAACATGCGTTACTCGGACCTGTTGCAGTTGGCCTAGCAACATCTTGCAGTCATGCAAAAGAGGAGTGTAGACTTTGTTAGAAATGCAATTAGAGTTTATGAGATCCACTGCCACCTTGGCGTCAAGCTCAATCTCCAATTGCTGGTAGCCTAATTGAATAGCTAAGGTGAGACCATCCCTTAAAGCTCACAATTCTGCTATAATACTAGTAGTATACCCTATTGATCTTGAGAACCCTTTAACCCAATGACCATGGCTATTTCTGATAATGCCTCCATCCCTTGCCTTGCTAGGATTCCCCCCCGTCAGTATTAAGTTTAAACCACCCAGCAGCTGGCTTATTCCACCTTACTTAAATGGAAACTTTCGTAATTGGCAGGGAGGTTTTGCTCACACAAAAATAGTATTCCCTCGCCTGGTGGATACAGATCTTATGAAGGTTGGGATTAGGTGTAGTATTCTAAAAAACAATCTTATTCCTGTTCTTCCACAAACACCAAAGAGCAAAGAGAAATAATGTGCCCCATTGGACTAAGGCTTTATGCACAATTCTGCTTGTGCTATTAACCTTCAACCAGTCCTTAAGACTATCAAAGAAGGTGCTAATAAGGGATGGGGGAGGTTCCAGCTTCTTCCAAAAATCACGAACTATAACACAGTCACGTAGGAGATGTGAAATAGATTCCTCACTACATTTGCACAAGGAATAGAGCTTATCACAATTTATACCTTGTGCAGCTAGAACACCATGCATAGGGATGCTGCCATGGAAGCTTAGCCATAGGAAATGGGTAATCTTTGGAAGAATGTCCACCTTCCAAATCCAAGAACCTTGGAAAGCATTCCCAGGGATTCCCTCTTGCCTACCCAGTTGATAGGCTGATTTGACAATAAATTCCCCATCCTTTGAGGATTTCCACAGGATGAAATCACTTCTCACTCCACAACTCCAAATTGGGATGGCTCTAATCTTATCCTTAATATCCTCAGGAAAAACAAAAGAGGTAGCCTCCCAATTCCACCGATCCTCATTCCTTAAATTAGCAACAGTAAGATCAATGTTGCCTTGGTTAAGGGGTCCTTCAATTAATTCCCTCAATGATGCACCCCTTATCCAACTATCTGACCAAAATCTGATCCTCGACCCATCTCCTATACCCCAATAGACACCCTTCAGAAACACAGGGAACCCCACCTTAATGGCCTTCCAATTAGGAGATGATGGAAGACTATTCGGATTACTAGCCTTAACTCTCAGACCAGAACAATATTTCTTCAGGATTATTCTAGCCCAATTTGCATCCTATTCATGGTACAATCTCCAATTTAATTTTACAAGCAAAGCAATATTCTTTGCTCTTGCAGCTCGAATTCCTAACCCACCCTCTTCCTTAGATTTGACAATTTTGTTCCAGCCCACCAAGTGCATCCTTTTTTTGTCACTTGTGGAGCCCCATAGAAAATCTCTATTAACCTTATCCAATTTGTCACAAATATGGGCTGGGAGGGCAGCACCTTGCATCACATGGTTGGGGATGGCAAACATGACAGACTTAATCAAGATTGACTAACCGACAAAGGATAAAAAATTTGCTTTCCACCCTACTCATTTATTCATGGCTCTCTCCACAATATCATTGTATTGCCTCCAATTGGCACCCTTATGTAGAATAGGGAAACCAAGGTATTTCCCTATGTTCCCGGTTTCACTAAGCCCCAATTTCTCCCAAACCTCCTCCTTCGCACCCTCACTAACATTAGGAGAGTAATATATATGGGATTTTCCTTGACTAATTTTCTGCCCAGACTCTTCACAAAACTTCTCCAAAACTTCAGCAATTGCGTTACATGCCATGGAACCACATAAGCTTTGATAATCTCACAAATTTTCACTTCATTTTTTTAAATTCTTTATTAAGTTGACACTTTTTAATTTTTTTTAATTCATTATTTATTTGACAAAAACTAATCACAAATTTTCACATCATTTTTTTTTAATTCTTTATTAATTTGACACTTTTTATTTTATTTTTTTAATTCATTATTTATTTGACAAAAACTAATCAAATATCAACCATTCTTTTTAATATCCAATACATAACTTGTATTTACTTCCATTAGGAATTGTTTTTCTCAGAGTGGTGTGCAAGTCTTTGACTTGCTTAAAATGAATGTTTGTACACAATGCAAATTCCTTCACAATGAAGGACGTGTAGCTGAATTTACTCTCCTAAAAATCATATATAATTAAAAGAATTAGACTAAGCTCAACCCATACACTTTAATATCACAACAATTTTTTTTTTCCACAACAGTTAATTTGGTATATTTTTACTAATTATCATTTGGGTCTACCACTAATATCATTTTTTTTTAGTTTCTTTAAAGCTTGTTTTTTTAAATAAAAAAATTATTATAGTTATGTTTTTATTTTTTACCCCTTTAAAGTGATTAAACCAAATACACATCCAAAACCAACGCTAATAATTTTTTAAAACCAGCACACAGCATAATTGCATAAATTCACATCATCATACGAACGCCAATGAGGAAGGGCAATACATAATGTGACCAGATATCATATTTCCTGTATAACAATCAATCAGGAAGAACCTCTTATACCAGGCTTATTTGTAGTATCAATACTACACACAATTTTCATATGATCTTTCTTAACCATCACAGAAATTCATTCCAATATACAAGTGATTAAAACTCACAATTTAATGGGCTTATTTGAAAAAGGGATATATACAAGCAGTTTAACTTTCACCATGATCCTTCAGCTTAAGGTTGGTACGGTGGTATTAAATTTTTTTTTTGTTTTTTTAAATAAAAAAATTATTATAGTTATGTTTTTATTTTTTACCCCTTTAAAGTGATTAAACCAAATACACATCCAAAACCAACGCTAATAATTTTTTAAAACCAGCACACAGCATAATTGCATAAATTCACATCATCATACGAACGCCAATGAGGAAGGGCAATACATAATGTGACCAGATATCATATTTCCTGTATAACAATCAATCAGGAAGAACCTCTTATACCAGGCTTATTTGTAGTATCAATACTACACACAATTTTCATATGATCTTTCTTAACCATCACAGAAATTCATTCCAATATACAAGTGATTAAAACTCACAATTTAATGGGCTTATTTGAAAAAGGGATATATACAAGCAGTTTAACTTTCACCATGATCCTTCAGCTTAAGGTTGGTACGGTGGTATTAAATTTTTTTTTTTTTTTTCTTTCTAAAATTGTGATAGATTGTGTATTACTCCGGTAGTCACCATCTTCTGCCGAACTTTAAGCAGGAAATGGGATTATTAAGTTATCATCGGCTACTCCCAACTGTGATTACCTTCTTTCCTTTTTCTGCTTGCTTGGATATCTTTTTTGGTCCTCTAGTACTCTGGACAGCATAAAAACACAATACATTAACATCGTTGAAATTTTCAGCACAAACCAAAGAAAAACACTAATTTCTAGTATTCTATTCACTTAAAATTAAACAGTCAAATCTTTTGAAAACGTGGGAGAGATTTGCAAAATCTACTATCAATCTTTTAAGTTCAACCACGAGCAAAATCACAAAAATGGAAACGTGGAAGATAATCTTAATTATAGTTAACAAAAACAAAGGCTGTTATGTCATGGAGGAATATTTATCACTTGGTTGATCAGACATTAGAAATCTAGATACAAAATTTACACATCCACTAAGAGAATCAAGAGAGCAGTCCATTGTTCACAAAATTTAGAAGAACCCCTTATTAATTCAACATCATTTTACACTCCTCTTCTGCTTTCTACATGAACTCAATATGGGATGGGACTACAGCAATTTAAAAAACCAGGAAGGATCAATTCAGATCTAGAGGGTTCTCATCACCACTGAACGCCAAGTGGGTCATGATTTAGGGGCTCTTGCTATAGCTAAACACAAGGGAAAGATCATTTTTACTAATGCTGACCAGATACTTTTATCGGGTAGGGGAGGTCAGGGATATATTTTAAGCATTCCATTAGTTATGTATCAACATTGAGGGTGCTGAATATCAAGCTCAAGCCCAACCGCCCAACTGGCAGTCAACTCTTACAGAGGGTTCGTGTGTAAAATTTTCTAAGAAAATGGAACTCATTTTCCTGTCTCAAATACAATTGGTGGTCCACAAGAAGTTCGAAATCTATTTCCCTAATAAAAAACTAAAAATGCATCAAATTGTTTTCTTATATGCACAAAAGAAACTATTGCACTTCACAGAATAAATTAAACGAAGGGGTAAAAACTCTTTCACACACTGTGTTTTGCACAAGGTTTATTAAAAGGCAGTGTGTGAAAGAAATACTGTCCTAAACAAAAATACAGTGCAGTTATAAAATTAGCATTTGTGAAGAAAAGTCCATTTAAGGCATTAGTGTTAATTAGCAGAAACGAATGGAAAAGAGAAAGAAGTCAAATGATCCAAACAATGGAAATTTATATGGCCACTCTACCAAACTGTCTCTAACAAAGACAAAATAGACTAATGGAAAAGAAACACTTATATCACATATATAAAAACTTAATTAAACTAAACAGCTATGTCAGAATGCCATTTGGCATTTAAGAGCAAATTGCATTAGAAAAATGGTAAATTGGTAAAGGAATATGATATAATATTAGGATTCTGACTTTTAGAAACATAATGGGTTTGGTATTAAACCAGATATTAAGGATTAGGCTTTTGATTTATCTTGGACATGCACTAACCCCAAATAAACCAAACACCCACATAGGACAAGTCAAACAATACAGACATGACATCGCATATCCACTAAAACTTCTGGGCTCACCCTATTGATCCATTGTAGTATGTTCTGATCAAGAAAGTTATATATATAAATGATAGTTTAATATATATATATATATATATATATTTTTTTTTTTTTTTTTGGGAATGGAAGATATAGAACTTTTGACATTAACTGAAAAGGCAGAAGATAAATTCAACAATTAAGTAATCAAAATTAGTGCTTTTTTGACAAAATTCAATCACCAGAGCAGACATTGCGATAATCAGAATCTCAATTCAACAAAAGAACACAATCGAACATATATATAGAAACTTTAATTTTTATACTTTCTTAGAAATAAAAAATAAAAAGGTTGACGAACATAGACCCAGCCTCCTACTTAAATTTCTACTCTGTGTCTATGTGAAAGGTGAACACTGAACAATACTAAGAGAACTGTAGAAGCAAAACCCAGTTCCAAATTAGCAGTAAAAAAGTGAAATTTTGAGTAAAGAGGTGAAATTTTGTGCAAAAAAACAAGCTAGCCAGCTCATAAGGTGATCTTAATTCTGAAATCAATGGCAAAAAAAACAGATCAAGAAGAAACCTCAAAGCGACCAGGAGGTGGGTCGAGATTGATGGAGCTTAGGGACATCTTAGCGATTTCCGAAACGGCAGCGTCTCGAACGCCCTGAACATCACTGGTTAAATGCTCGTACGCAGCTTCAAAAGCCTCTTGCCAAAACTTAGGCAATCTTATACTCTTACTTTGCGTGTACACATCCCACATGTGCCGTACCACTTTCTTTCTCTCCTCCACTTCCTATAAATATACACAAAACAAACCAAATCAACCACACAAAATTCTTATCATACAAATTGTAACGACCCAAAAAAACCGCTAGCCACGTTTACGCTACATTCCAAAAAGACTGGACTGAACAACGCAGATGCGATTAGCGTTTTTCCTTAGAAAAAAAGAAAAAAACAGAGCTACAGAGACAATGGTTAAGTACAAGAATATCAAGATCGTCGTGAATGAGAGAGTGGTGGTGGTCGGAGAAGCGAGCGAGATTAGCAGCGGACCATTTGAGATTGACAGAACCGGTGAGCATGGACCAGAAAGCGAGAAGAAGAATTGCAGCTAAGGCCCAGAACTTGTACCGGGTTTTACCGAATAGACCGGCATGATCTGAGGAGTTCTCTTTCTTCAACGTTATTGTTGCTGTTCTCGAAGGAGATGGTATTGTTG
Source organism: Quercus suber (assembly GCF_002906115.3). Lineage (NCBI taxonomy): Eukaryota > Viridiplantae > Streptophyta > Magnoliopsida > Fagales > Fagaceae > Quercus > Quercus suber. Next base: position 893,696 of record NW_027069502.1, read on the forward strand.
TCGGTATAACCTCGTCCTTCATTTGTGTTTAATTTTTTTTGAAGCTAATGAGTATTTTAAATACTGTTATGCTGCTGCAGAAGCAGAACTGGCTCTGAGAGTGTGCTTTAAAGTAAGAGAGAGAGAGAGAGAGAGAGAATTATTTAGATGGATGGGTGTGTTATTAATGGGAGTGATGAATAATAATGTATAATGGAATGGTTGGTGGCGTGTCAAAGGCATTAACTTGTAACAGTTGAAGGTTTAATAAGTAACTACCGACATGGTAGGGTCAGAGAGGGTAAAGGTATTTGAGGTATCCAGCTTGACGAGGGAGCAGTATACTGTATACCTCCATGTGTGAATGGCTGACTTGGTGTGTACGGCCATGCCCGCGTTCCAGTGTCGGTCACACCTCCTTCTATGTGCCAAAATGACCCAGCACCCCTGTTTGACAAAATATGGGGGAATTTACTATTCTTTTTGGAAATATAATAATACGTAGATGTACTACTTTTTTAAAACTTGAGTATGTTGTATAATTTGAGTTTTTTATTTTTTATTTTTTTATTTTAATTTTTTATCGTGCTATTTTTATAGAACTTGAGTTACATAAAAAATTAGTAGTTATTTTTCATAAAATTGGAGTTTGTAATTTCACAAATTTGAATTTTAAAAAAGTGATAGATTTTTAAATATTTCACAAATAGTAGTATATCCCTACATATGGTATTTGGTCATTTTGGCATCTTTCAAAGGTTAAGGTATGCTAGTAATGATATTTAAGCAATATTTATATATACAAATAGACTTATAGTTCACATTGATTACAGTTTAAGGCATGATTTCAAATGAGAGTGTACAAAGTGTGTAATAATAAGCGTGAAATAAGATTTTTCAAACGCATTTTATGAGATCATCTTGACATTGTCATGTTGCTTTTTGAAAAGAAAATTCGTTATAAAAGGTGTATAAAAAGGGAGCTCGTGGATGTATTCATAGCCCCTAATCCACTTAAACTCGACTAATGTATAATCTGAGACCAAATGAGTAATAGTGGAGTGTGATATTACTCGAACCCACAAATCCCAAACTCACAAAATTGATAGGTTATAAGAGTTTCTTATCACTAAGTCATGCTCTGGAGTGGTAAAAGAAGGAGTATCATATTTTTTGTTACTAAAAAAAATATGATTTTATATCATTTAATAACTTTATCAAACACATTTTTAACCTAAACATATTGTATATAAATAATATGCAAAAAAATACAATCTTATACGCTCGGAAACTCGAAAGGTGATAGCTGGGTTGCCACTAGTCCACTGCCTCAGCCTAATTATTAAGCCCTATATATCTCTTCGATCAAGTTTAATTAGAATATAATATATTGCAGTGTATGAATATCGGCTAAATGTTTTTTTTTCCTACTAGTTCTTTGATTTATAGTACTTCATTTATATTTCCCATTTGAAATTACGTGTGTGGATCAACTCAGTTGATGAGAAATCGGAGTCCGTACTGCAAAAGAATGTTAAAAGAATTTGTTGAATGATTAAATTTGATTTTTAAGTGTGTAGTATATCTTGTCCTCTCAAGTATATTTTATTAATGCGATTAATACTATTCATCTGAGACCATCTAATTACATTATTTTCTTTTGCACTCTATGCTTTCAAAATAATCAAAGAATAATAACTATTTTATTATAAAATATTGAAATTTTAATAAATTTTTTAAAATTTTGAAATTATACACAAACAAAAATTTGTGAATTAGATAGTAAAAAACAACGCAAAGAGTTATGTCATGTATATTGTAGGGTTAAGATTTGTGGCCCAAGCCCAAAATAATAAATTTGTAGAGTGTGAATGATAGAGCTAGGTTGACTGTGGAGCTCACAACGGTTGATCACAACATTCAATTATAAACCAACATAAAAATACACGTAAAGATTAAATAAGCTGAAGACCGAAGAGACTTATGATAAATTGAATACTGGTTACAATTCTTAAGGTTACAGTAAAACATTTTTTTTTCTCTTCTCTCCCCCCCCCCCCTTCATCAGGAGCCCTTCTTCTTTATATAGTATCCTTCCTCCTCATCTCCATCGTCCACTTGTTCTTCATCTGGGTACCTACTTGAGTGTCTGTCTTGTCATGTATTTTCTTTAGCTTTTTGTGAGTGGCGGTAGCTGAGGTTACACTGTTTAGGGGTTTTCTCCACATAAATGCGGCCAGAAAAGATGCTGCAGTGCATTTAATACGGCGGTAGCAGCTTTTCCTTTAAATATTTCTTCGTTCTTATCGTCTCCAGATATACTCAGAGCTTATCTTGATCATTTGGGTTGCTAGAAAGACCATTTGAACCTTCCACACATTTGATTAATCAATACTATTCGTATCCGAGGAGTAGGACCTCTTTGGACCGCAGGTGACCTCTTCGGATTGTACTCCTTCTTCGTTTCCAGGTATCCTTCTTCCAGATGGACTTTACCTTAACCGGTTCCTTCTCTTCGGACACACAGTAATCCTCAAACAGGACCCTAGGCCCACTACGTTAGATTGGGCTTTTTCCCCCACAAAACCCAATAGCTGAAATACAAAATAAATGAGATGAAGAGGCAGTAAAGGGTCAGAAGATGGCTGATGTTGTGATCAACCGTTGTGAGCTCCACAGTTAACCTAGTTCTATCATCCACACTCTACAAATTTATTGTTTTGAGCTTGAGCCACAAATCCTAACCCTATATATATTTTTTATTTTTATATTTTTTGAGAAAGATTTCATGTATCTATAACATAACTATAACTTGATATATCTATTAGTTAGAGTAATTTGGAATAGTATTGTTTAACATTTTACCAGTTGTTTTAATTAATTGGCAAATTAGGGAATAGCAACGAATTTGACCCAGTTCTAAATTTTTTTTTTTTTTTTTTTGGCAAAACAAAAATGCTTATATTAAATAAAGATGACTAAGACAGCTTAAAGTACAAAAAAAATAAGTGGTGGTGAAACATCTTCTACTCACACAACAAAATCAAAGATATGTAAAGTATACCAATCTTATTACATTTTCTCTTAGAAGGAGAGTAATGTAATTCAAAAAGTATGTTAAATTCAAACATGCACGAATTTCTCATTCAACAATACAAGATACGTTTTGGAAAATTTTCCTGCGAATGAGGAAGGAAACAACCTCACGGCTTCTCCGTTTGATACTATTTGGAGCTTCCTGTCATACATCCCTTTTTTTGATACATACCTTTTAAGTATGCAATATAGTAATAATAAAAATACGACATAAAACCAAAAATATACTGGTTACAATTCTTAGGGCTACAGTAAAACATTTTTTTTTTCTCTTCTCTTCCCCCCCCCCCCTCTTCATCAGGAGCCCTTCTTCTTTATATAGTATCCTTCCTCCTCATCCCCATCGTCCACTTGTTCTTCATCTGGGTACCTACTTGAGTGTCTGTCTTGTCATGTATTTTCTTTAGCTTTTTGTGAGTGGCGGTAGCTGAGGTTACACTGTTTAGGGGTTTTCTCCACATAAATGCGGCCAGAAAAGATGCTGCAGTGCATTTAATACGGCGGTAGCAGCTTTTCCTTTAGATATTTTTTCGTTCTTATCGTCTCTAGATATACTCAGAGCTTATCTTGATCATTGGGGTTGCTAGAAAGACCATTTGAACCTTCCACACATTTGATTAATCAATACTATTCGTATCCGAGGAGTAGGACCTCTTTGGACCGCTGGTGACCTCTTCGGATTGTACTCCTTCTTCGTTTCCAGGTATCCTTCTTCTAGATGAACTTTACCTTAACCGGTTCCTTCTCTTCGGACACACAGTAATCCTCAAACAGGACCCTAGGCCCACTACGTTAGATTGGGTTTTTCCCCCCACAAAACCCAATAGCTGAAATACAAAATAAATGAGATGAAGAGGCAGTAAAGGGTCAGAAGATGGCTGATGTTGTGATCAACCGTTGTGAGCTCCACAGTCAACCTAGTTCTATCATCCACACTCTACAAATTTATTGTTTTGAGCTTGAGCCACAAATCCTAACCCTATATATATTTTTTATTTTTATTTTTTTTTAGAAAGATGTCATGTATCTATAACATAACTATAACTTGATATATCTATTAGTTAGAGTAATTTGGAATAGTATTGTTTAACATTTTACCAGTTGTTTTAATTAATTGGCAAATTAGGGAATAGCAACGAATTTGACCCAGTTCTAATTTTTTTTTTTTTTTTTTTGGCAAAACAAAAATGCTTATATTAAATAAAGATGACTAAGACGGCTTAAAGTACAAAAAAAATAAGTGGTGGTGAAACATCTTCTACTCACACAACAAAATCAAAGATATGTAAAGTATACCAATCTTATTACATTTTCTCTTAGAAGGAGAGTAATGTAATTCAAAAAGTATGTTAAATTCAAACATGCACGAATTTCTCATTCAACAATACAAGATACGTTTTGGAAAATTTTCCTGCGAATGAGGAAGGAAACAACCTCACGGCTTCTCCGTTTGATACTATTTGGAGCTTCCTGTCATACATCCCTTTTTTTGATACATACCTTTTAAGTATGCAATATAGTAATAATAAAAATACGACATAAAACCAAAAACGTAAAATCACAACAAAGTCGTGAGCAACTCACACCACATCCTTTGAAGTCTCTTCCCTCCCAAATCTCAATCAAACCCAATCTTAAGGGGGAAAGCGACATTTGGCCATTAATAAACCACGAAATTGAGCGTCAATCAGTAACCACTGCCAATTTACAAGGGCCAATTCAATGCCATCCTGAAAAAGACAAAAACTTTTTTCCTTGCCCTCGTTATCATGTCTATTTCACAAGCTAACAGGAAAAGATTCGGAAATAAGATCATTGTTTGTAGGGGCCAAATTGCCACCAGATTATCCCCCCCCACACACACACGTACACCACCCCAAGTTTGGGTAATACTTGATGCTACACAAACGACATTTGAACATCAAAGATTGGAAGTAAAAAAGTGAAGTAGGGGAATTCCGGCAAGGTGTTGGAAAGTTTTGGAAATTAGGGGCTGTTTTTGTTAGTGTTATTTAAATAATAGTTTTCATTGTTTAAACAACACAACACGTATTTTCACGACACTTTTTTATTTACATATATTTTCACAACACTTAAACAACACTACTAAAATAACGTTACCAAACGTGTCTTAAATATTTTTTAAAAGTTTTGAAAATACCTAACACTAGGCTAAACTCGTTGAATTTTACCCAAAAACTAAAAATAAATAAATGAGAGGGAATTAAGTTATAATTCTTCCCATAGACACAGATTTACCCATAGGTTATTTAGGCAATCACCTGTAGTCTTTTGAGTGCAGAAAAATCATATAATCTTGGTCTTGTACGACATCATACTTTTAAAAAGTGAAATAAATCTTTATATTCTCTTTTGTCCTCTCTCTAGAAGTCATCGGTTTAGTATCAAACTTAACCTTTCTTTTCTTCTCCTTTTACCCATAATTTGATTTTAGTATTAATTTAGTTAATGGTGAATTCTTGAATGTTAAGGTTATTAGATGATTCTACTGATAAATGATACTACAACAATATCTTTAATAAATCAGGTTCTATTGTTGTTTTATTTTAGTCATGATATAATTTTATATTATAGTTGGTGTTTCTTTTATTTATATATAATTTTTAATTATAAATGCAGGAAAAAAAGAATCTAGATATGATAACTTGAATAAATAAAAAAAAGTTGAATCTTAAAAGAGATCTTTTGATAAATTTGACTAATAGTCGTAAAAAGTCTCCAAATCCTTGCAAAAAAAGTGATATTATTTTTGGTTTATTTGGGGTTAGTGCATATCCAGGATAAATCAAAAGCCTAATCCTTGCTATCTGGTTTATTACCAAACCCATTATGTTTCTAAAAGTCAGAATCCTATTATTACATCGTATTCCCTTGCCAATTTGCCATTATTCAAATGCAATTTGCTCTTAAATATCAAATGGCATTATGAACTTCTCTTATATCATTAGGCTACAATATTATTTAATATCTTTTTATTAAAGATGAATTATGATAAATCTATCATTGAATTATATCTTTTTTCTTATATTCTCATGTTTGCAAAATTCCTAGAAAATTAAAGATCAATAACAATATCATCAATAAATTGTTTAAATTGCAAGTTTTTGTAATTTAAAATTATGCATAAAATATAAACTTATAAATCATATAATAAATAATGTTAAATTAACACAAAATTTGACATGTGTCTTAAGAACATAAAGAACATGTCAACAGTTAGACCGTAGTCTTAAATTTCAACTAATTTTATAGCTAAAATTTATCCAAAGTTATAAATAGATTTCAATTTTAAAAATAATATATAATCCTAAATATTAAACAAACTTTCTCAAAATTTATTATCTTAAACCTCAAATTATATCAAGTTGGCATGTATGGCATTTATATCATAATCAATACTCCCAAAGAATTGAGAACCATGCAATGCCCAAGCCAATTATTAAAAAAAAAAAAAAAATTGAAGTGAATCTATGGCCATTTGGATTCCCACCAGACATCACAGCTGAAATCCAAACTCATCTGAATTTGCATTTTAAACAGTGGATTTCGTGTACTATTCATGAGACCTGTAAGTATAAAATTTGACAAAATTAACTTTAAAATCAAATTTCACAGTATTATTCGCACATTTAAAAATTATTCTACTACAGTTAATAAATAGTATCCAAATAGACCCTTTATGAAAATAAGAATTCCATTTTAGAAAAGTAGGTATCCATGTTCCCCTAGTTTCATAAAATTCTATTGTTTTTTAATGACAATTACACCCCCAAGTTTAATCCCCATTCCCTAATTAAAAAAACCTCCCCTCTTTCTCGAAGTGTTTTTATAGTTTATACTACGAAAATCAACTATTTTTTAGATTAATTATAACTAAAAGTCTTAAAATGGAGACATGTCAATCTTGTGTCTAGTACTGTGCTATTGTCCATATTAGGAAAGCTAGATATGTAGAGAAAACAAATAATTTTAATATGATGTATTGACAGACAAAATTTATTCATATAAAAGATTTTTTTTGGGTTCAAGGTGTCATTTTAAAATGTTTTGAAAAGGCATGGTCGCTCTGAAAAGGCATTCACAAGTGTTCAGCAATCAGCATATTAGGGTATGAGGAGGCAGGCTATTCTTTCTGAATAGAAAGAGTGGTCAAGGCAAGAGATGGTATTGAGGAAAAAGAAAGACTGTAGAATTTTACAATAGGGAGTCATTTGTTGAGGACTGTCGGTATAAGGCCTACAGTTTTCAATGATGTTTAGAATTCTATAAAAGTGAAGCCCACCGATCTCAAATAAACAATAGACTGGATTAAATGGTATGAAGAAAGATTTGGAAATGCACTCCTTAATAAAGCTCAGTCTTCCCAACAAGAATGGCATCAAATGCTCTTTGTTGTATATATAGGTACATAGAATGGAAAAAGATGCATATAGAAAAGTTAATGGAGAAGATCGGGAAAGAAAAAAAAACAGAAATTAAAAAATAGAAAAATGAATACGCAGCACCTGAGTTATTTTTTGCGAGGGTACCATAGACAACTGAAAAATACAATAATATTGTGCAATTATGATTAGTAACAACACTTAAAACTGATTAATGTTTTTCTTGTGTGCAATTCAAACAAGAGATCGCTTAGATCATTCCCAACAAAGTCCCCCAGCATGCTAGAAGTAGCAAAAAAATGCTCTGTATTTGGCAAGAAAGGACCGTCACTCCAACAATTTGGAAGTGGTCTTCTTCATGTTTCTGTTTTTTTTTTTTTTTTTTTTTTTTTTTAGTTTGTGGTGTGGTGTGGTGTTTTTATTTACAAAGATAAAATTAATTATTTTGGGAAAAGATAGAATGAAAAATATTGATATTTGTTGAGAGAATATTATCGAAATAGAATAGTGACTGTTTTTAATGAGCAAATAAAATAGTGATAGAGTATTGAGTATGATGTTAGCTATATATGAAAAGTAGATTAGCTAAACTAACAAAAAGGAACTAAATTTGGCTCAAAATATTGTTGATGTGAATGCTTTTAGAACAAAAAAATTTAACTAGCAAGGAGGCATCATGGCCTCCAAAATTGGAAAATAGAAATCCTCATCTATACTCAAGTGAATAGTGGTCTTGAAATTATGAATGAACTGATGCCCATTAAGTTTCCTCAGAAAACAATATACATGCAAAATAAGCATTAAAAAAACGCCTAACTGGATCACAATGTGAAAAACAAACTAAAGTGGCATCAGATAATAAGCGGAGTTGTTGTCAACACAGATCATCAGTGTGTAGGATAAGATCAAATTCATCACTTGCCACAAGTCAATTAAAAAACAATGTGTTAACTAAGATGTTCAAAACAACAAGAATGCAAGCATGTCAAGTAAAAACTTAAACGTAACTAATTAAGCAACTTCATCATATAATTTAGATATGTGCAATTCTGCTCAGCAAGATTGCATATAAAGATCATAGACAAGTCTCATATGTCCAGACATAATTAAGCAACTTCATCATAGCAGTATGTATAGGTTTCATATGACAACAATACAAAAGTTGACACAGAAAAAATTAACACAACCATAAATAATCAAAGAGCACCTCAGATATTCCAAAAGTGGAAATTGCAGACAATCAACATGGCATCAGTTCAGACCGCCCGTCTGCTTTTTCACATCATTGGTTATATGTTCAAACTAAAAAAAAAAAAAAAAAAAAGCAACAACAAAAAAAATCTAATCCTAATAAAAGACAAACAAGGATGGCATCAGATAATAAGCGAAGTTGTTAGTCCACATTTAGTTCAGTGTTAAGCATAAGGAGTTTTTTTCATCACTTGCCATCAAAGCAGATTTGGGCGTTAAAAAAATGAAAATCAACACTTAACAAAATACTCCTAAATCAATAAACAGAAAAAACAAAAAAGGCATCAGAGACTTAAGATTTTGACAGCACAGTTTATAATCAGAATATCAATAAGCGGTTTAGTCAAAATATATTCATCACCTGCCATTTCAATTCACATATTCTATACATATGAAAAATAATGAATGAGAGTATCGGAAGGACCATTTGACACCAAGGCAATGGACAAAAGAGTCTGCCCTGGGCTGGTAAAGCCAACCTTTTCACTCTCTGCACCTGTTATATCTCCTCCAGCATTCAGATAATTTTGCCATATGAGGAGAGGGTAAACAGATGCAAAAATCATTCATTAGAAAAAATAAAATAAGAAATTGTTAGGACTCACTCAAATGATCGATTCGATTCGAGGAAAAGCCATGGAGTTTGAAAAAAGCAAAGAGAGAATTCGATATGGAATTGAAGAAGGTTGAGACTTGAAAGAGAGAGAGAGAGAGAGAGAGAGAGGTGGGAAGAGACCGGATACGAGGGTTTTAAATAGGTGGCTTCGTACATGAATTAGGGTTTTGCACCGAAACGCTGTTGATGTACCTTGATTAAACGATGCGTTTTGATATGATGTTGTTAAAATTACTTTGGGCCTTACTGTGATCCACAATCTCTATTCATGTGTGCACTGAGTGGGCCGCTATTTTTAGAATGTTTGATATATGCGCCAAGGCACGACGTATCGTACCCAGTTGGGCCTAGCCAGCCTGCGCCTGTCTATTTTGGAGACAAGTGACTATAAACCATTAAATCCTCAACAAATTAGTTAATGTTTGTCACGTATGCGACTCAACAAGTATTTGTGATAGATCCATATTAAGATTCAATCCTACAATAGATAATTCTGTTTGGTGAGAGAAAATTTTGCATTGTAATTGTATATATAAAGCTCAGAAAGAGGGAAAGGAAAATTAGTGGCGGCTCTAGGAATTTTTTTCGGGGTTGTCATTAAAAAAATTTAATAAAAATAAAACTTGAATATATAAATCACAAAATAAAAACATACACAAATGCATGAAGTTTTAAAATTTCATTCCACAAGTTTTTATATTTTGAAATTGTTATGTGTATGATAGTTTCACTATCAGTGTTATTTGCTACATCTTTTTCAATGTACACAACCAAATAATTATTATGCTATTGATTTCCCATTCAAATACCAAAATATTGCCTCAATAAGTAATAGTATAAACAAAATGCATTATCTTTTTGAAAAAATGTATCACATAAATCCAACAAATTCAGCTAAAAACTAAAACAAGGACTCACAGACTAGTTATTTAAAAAGTGTGCCTTTTTTTATATAAAAAATAGCAATTTTAAAATATGCCATTTGAAAACACAATTTTAAAAAATCACAATTAAACGTTTGATTTGGGTTTTTAGGCTAATTTGTTTGTTTGAGTAATTTTTGATAAATGCTATGTCCACAAAATTTTTACAACACTTTCACAACAAAACCTAGGTGGTAAGTTTTTACTGATTCTAATTTGAACTTTCCAATGGAAATTAATTTTCTGTTCAATGGTAATTGTAGGGTAGGTTTTTGTAGCCCAAGCCCAAAAGATATGGCTCAAAGGGCCAACGAACCCAGGACAATAAATTTGTAAAGAGTGGGCGAAAGAGCTAGGCTGGTTATGAAGTAAACAATGGTTAGCTAGGTTACTTGCAGTGATGATAACATGAACTAATGCTTGAACAACTCCATGAATGTATGTCCGAAGAGACGTTTTATTAAGTGAACAGTGATTATAATATTCAGAGCTACAATAAAACTTTTCTCTTCCTTTTTTCTCTCTCTCCTCTGTCCTCTATTATCAGGGACCCTTCTTCTTTATATAGCATCCTTTCCTATCATCTCTATCGTCCACCTGTTCTTCATCTGCGTATCTACTCAAGTGCATGTCACGTCAGGTGTCTACTTTAGTCCTCTGTGAGTGGCGGTAGCCGAGGTTACACTGTTCAGGGGTCTTCTCCGCATAAATGCGGCCAGAAAAGCTGTTGTAGTGCATTAAATACGGTGGTAGCAGCTTTTCCTTTAGATATTTTTTAGTTCTGATCATCTCCGGATCCACCCCAGGGCTTATCATTATCATTAGGATTGTTAGGAAGATTATTCGGATCTTCCACACGTTTGTTTGATCAAGGCTATTTGTGGCCAAGGAGTAAGACGTCTTCGGACCAGTGATGACCTCTTTGGACGGTACTCCCCCTTTGCTACTGGGCTCCTTGCTCCAGATGGGTTGCCCCAACTACCTATTGCTCCTCAAAAATATAATAGCCCTTAACAGGGTGTCCTGGGCCCATTAAGTAGCTCTGAGTTTTCCCCCCATAATAGCCCCTCAAAATCTTAATTTTTTCCTCGCATCCGAAGAGAAAAAATGGGATTTTGACTTGTCACGGGCTAAAAGCTCGAAAACAGACAAAAATTCGGCCTGGCACGTGTGTAGGTATAGATGCGCGCGCTCCATCATTGCTGCAGTTGTTTTCCGTATTCCCGAAGCGCTACATTAATTACCCCAGGGGGCGCCTTGTCTTTTGCATCCAACGGTGGGCTATTGATCCAACGGACGGGGTTCTTCCTCGGGATTTTGGCGAAATAAATTCTGCCCCTTCGTTTGACCTCGTATAAAGTCTCAGAGGTGGACATTTCTTCCTTACTTTGCAACTCTCAAACCATTCTACAAGAACAAGCACACAAACGCTCCGAGCTCTCCCAATCGCTGGTTTCAATCCTTCCCAGAGTTCTCAAGAATCCTTCTGTGAGTTCAGAGACCGGGGTCTAGTTCAGTTCCTGTAAGTTTCTATCATCTCAATCCTCCAGTTTTCTCTTCGGCTATCCTTTTTCCAATTTGAGCGACCGTTTCCTCACTGCTGCATCATGCCCCCACTTTTCCGTTGAGTAGTGATAGGAAAACTCGAGTACTTGGTAGATAGCCCTGCCTAGTTGGAGAAGTTTAGGGCCACATACCGCATACCTCCAAACGTGGGTGTCAGGTATTGCCTTCCGGAGAAAATATTAACTGATCGGAAAACGGGGGAAGTCGTGATTCCTGTCATCGCCTTCCTAGAGGGTGGAATGACGATCCCTATGGGCCCTATCACCACTAGCTACCTTCGAAACCATAGGATTACCCCTTGGCAGTGCGCGCCTAATATGTTTAGGATCCTAGGAGCAATTGAGGACCTTAACCGCCACCTAGGATTGGGGCTCACTTGGCTCAACGTGGTGCACATGTATGAGTTCCACAGCCAGCAAGGAGCGGGATATTATTTAAAATCTCGGTCCGACGTTGTTAGGCTCATCTCCTGCCTTCCCAAATCTAATAAAGGGATGAAGGATGACTACGTGATCATCTCGGGCGCGTGGTATGACGGCCCTCACTGTCTGACCAGAGCAGGAGAGCCAGGTGGGACATGTTAGGCTTAGGCACACTAACCATAGGTTTAGGATCTTCGTCTCTTAACAGTTTTTGATTCTTCTTGTGTTGCTGCTATCCAGTTTCTAACAAAGCTCTGCTGTGACTTGTAACAGATAAAAGAAACATCTCTCCTCAGCTCAGCCTCACCAACTTCGCCGCGCTCAACTATTTGCTGCGGTCCGAGATCTTTGTAAGCGAGGACTGATAACTCCAATCGACTCCCATCATCCTAGGGTACAAAGTGAAGCGGAAAGACTTCCAACCGATCGGCAACGCGATAATCCAGGGAGAAAAACGTCTCCGCCGTATCGACGTTTTGTTTAAGGGTTTTTTGGCACCGGACGACCTTCCACCCGTACCACACCCAAACCCCCAGGGTATACCCCCTCTTGTCCAGCCACTACAGCAAGTTCCCTTCGGACCAGAGGTTGAGGGTGAAAAGGTTGGTTCCTCTACCTCCTCGCTAGAAGAACAAATAGACAAGTTCCACTTCGGGGGGGGAAGCTTCAGGGGCAAATCAAGTGGTAGAGGTCTTGGACGCTGAGGAAGGAGGTGACAGGCAGTCTAGTGTCCACCCATTTTTGGTAACTGCCCTCCCCGACGACTCTTCGGACGAAGACATGGCGGATCTGAAACGCCTGATGAGGAATAGGGGCCAAAAGGCCGAGCAAAAAGGCACTGGGACCTCCCAGCCAGTAGAGATCCCACCTCCAGCGCCTCCCAAGGCTCCTGAACTCGGCCTGAAGCCCATACCAAACTTGCAGAAGAAGAGGCCCCACGAGCCTGAAGAGAGGGAGATGGGGGTGCCCCCAAAAGTAAGTAAGCAACAGAAGACGGTGAGGGACCGAGGCAAAAGGGCCTCTTCCACTGAAAGCCGTGACGAGAACATCGTGGCTGAGGTCCGCCGAGGAGTAGGACCTCGCATATGGTCCCCAAGGCTTGAGCTGGATGGCGCCCCCATTATTTGGGATACGTCCCTTAGGAATTATGATGGGGGAAGGGCAGGATACGTTGCTGAGGCCCTGCAGCAGCCACTCCTCCTCCCTCACGATATGGAGTCCTATAGGCGTTTCAACCAGCAGGAGCTCTTCTTATCCCTTAAGAGGGACATGGCCATGGTAAATGAATTTGCTCTCTTAATTTGAGTTCTATTTTTAATTTGCTTTGCTTCCTTTCTTCACCTTGTGCTAAAAATGTGGTCATGTAGATTACTCATCAGATCTACATGGCTGAGGAATGGAACTAAAAGTTCTACCTCGAGGCCCAAGTAGCAGTCCAGTCTCAATCCGAGGCGGAGAAGGCTCTTGGCCTGCTGAAGGATGATTATGCTCGCACATCCGAGCAGCTTAAGGCCGTGACCCGGGAGAGGGACAACTACAAGGCCGGCCTCCAAAATGCCGAGACCCAGGCCGAGGAGCAGCGCAAACAATTGCGTGCGTCAGAGATCAACCTGGCGACCGAAAGGGAGCTGCTGAAGGGTCTCAGGGCTGAACTCCAAAAAGCCAGGGAGGGCGCCCGAGCAGCCGAGCAGGCGGTTCAACTGGCCAAGGAGTTAGTTAAAGCTAAGAGAAAAGCGGCATATCAACTGGGAGTGGACGAGACTAGGAAGCTGCTTATGGAGCAATTTGCTTCGGTTGCTCGTGAGTACTGGGACGTAACCTGGCAAAAGGCACTGGACGTTGCTGGGGTCTCTTCGGACTCTCCCCTGAGGCTACCTGGGAGCATATACTATGATCCAGAGATCCGAGAGCTCCTAGAGACTGACTCTCCTCCTGCTCCACAGCTTTTTGAGGCTACGGAGCAAAGCTTAGTCAGTGTAGCTTCCCCATCCGCCCTTGATGCACCCAGAGAGGCTGGTCTACCAGTTGAACCAGCCAAAGACAAAGGTCAAGGGTTGGACGAAGAGAAGACTCCTGCTGAGTCCCAGAGCCAAGCCCCAGAAGCTGCTGCTCAGACAGGCCAGGTTGCTGACCCTGTGGTTCCTCCAGCTCAAGAGTAGATACATAGGGCCCCCATTTTCTTTGTGTTTTTCTTTTTGTAAGAGATTGTAAGCTACTTTCTTGATTAATGAAGCAATCTCTCCTTCGCATTCATTTGATCTGCTGTGTGTAATACAACTCACTATTATTATTAAAGTCCTGTACTTTAACTTTATTGTGATCCTGATATCATGTTAACAACGCGCATGACTAAGATTGGTATTAGAAAGGGGCAGAATGTATGAGAACTATTACTAAACAACAGAAACTACAAGGGTTATAGTAAAAAGCTCCACAAGCCTTTCCAAATGTGCACAAAAGAATACAAGGCAAGATAGGTTAGGGTTAATTTAAAAACATTCAGGAATCTCAATCATGGCTCATCAGAGAGTGATACTTCAATAGAAATCGTTACATTGGATTTAGATTCGAGCAGTCAGAGAGCTGTGATAGAGTGTTAACTTGCTCAAGTTTTCTGGTCCGAGGACCACGGGCATAGCTAGATTTAAGTTTAAACAATTAAAGGAATCGTAACATAGTGCTAACTAATCCATATCATCTGGTCCGAGGACTACAGGCATGAATGGATTTAAGTTTAAACACTTAAAGGAATCGTAACATAGTGCTAACTAACCCATATCATCTGGTCCGAGGACTACAGGCATGAATGGATTTAAGTTTAAACACTTAAAGGAATCGTAACATAGTGCTAACTAACCCATATCATCTGGTCCGAGGACTATATGCATGAATGTATTTAAGTTTAAACACTTAAAGGAATTGTAACATATTGATATGCTGATTAAAAGAAGAGTTTGATTAATAATAATACCTTTTGAGGTTATTTACATTCCACGGGCGTGGTATCACATGATTGTCTAGGTCTTCAAGGAAGTATGCCCCAATGCCAGCTCCTGAAGTAATACGATATGGTCCTTCCCAATTAGGCCCTAATTTTCCCCAAGCTGGGTTCTTTGCGGTGCCAACCACCTTTCTTAGTACCAGATCGCCAGGTTCCAGAGGTCTGAGCCTTACGTTGGCGTCGTAGCCCTGTCTAAGCTTTTGCTGGTAATGCGCTAATCGGACCATTGCATTTTCCCTCCTTTTATCAATTAGGTCCAAGCTCTTCTCTAGCAGCTCATCGTTACCCGTTGGACTAAACGAGCTAGTTCTTAGTGTCGGGAATCCAGTTTCCAAAGGTATGACAGCTTCAGCCCCGTAGGTCATTGAGAAGGGGGTCTCTCCAATAGACCTGCGTGGAGTGGTTCTGTAAGCCTAAAGCACATGTGGCAATTCTTCTACCCATTTACCCTTCGCGTCGTCTAATCTCTTTTTCAAGCCATTCACAATGACCTTGTTGACAGCTTCGGCCTGGCCATTACCCTGGGGATAAGCTGGGGTGGAGTACCTATTTATGATCCCCAGCTCGCTACAATAGCTCCTAAATGCTTTGCTATCAAACTGCAGGCCATTGTCCAAGATGAGAACACATGGGACTCCAAATCGAGTAACTATACTCTTCCACACAAACTTTTGCACGTCTACGTCTCGGATGTTTGCAAGAGGTTCGGCTTCGACCCACTTGGTGAAGTAGTCAGTGCCGACCAGCAGATATTTCTTGTTTCCTGCAGCCTTAGGGAATGGTCCCACGATATCCAAGCCCCATTGGACGAAAGGCCACGGGCTGGATAGTGGGTTGAGAGTCCCCCCTGGCTGATGAATGTGTGGGGCGAATCGCTGACACTGATCACATTTTTTAACATAATCCAGGGCTTCATTTTGCATGTTTGGCCACCAATAACCTTGAGTGATGGCTCGGTGAGCTAAGGATCTTCCTCTAGTGTGGCTTCCACAGATTCCTTCATGCAATTCCTCTAATAACAGCTCAGCCTTTTCAGGATGCACGCACAACAAGTATGGCCCTAAATAGGAACGTTTGTATAGTTTCTGATCTTCAGACAACCAGAACCTGGCTTCTTTCCTCTGAATTTTATCAGCTTCTCCCTTCTCTCCAGGCAAGATATCTTCCTTTAGAAACTTAACTAAAGGGTCCATCCAACTGGGTTCAACCCTGACCTGGTGCACTTGAATTACTTCTTTTCCTGCTTCGGTAGGCTTATGTAAGTCCTCGACGAGGATAACTCTCGGCAAATTCTGTGCCGAAGAAGTGGCTAGAGTGGCCAAGGAGTCCGCGTGTGAGTTACCATTCCTAGGAATATGCAACAAGCTGAAAGATTCGAACCCTGACTGCAAATGTTTAACTCGGCTTAAGTATCCCTGCATCCTTTCGTCCATTGCCTCGAACTCTCCCTGTACTTAACCCACAATCAGCCTTGAGTCCGAGAATAACTTTACTGCTTTTCCCCCCATCTTTTGGACCATACTCATCCCTATCAGTAGGGCTTCGTATTCCGCCTCATTATTTGTTGCCGAGAAGCCCAGCCTTAATGCTTTTTCAATAATGATTCCCTCAGGGGATATCAACACTAGCCCCACTCCAGAGCCTCTCTGGTTGGCAGCACCATCCACGTATGCCTCCCAATGGGAAGGGCCTTGTTGAGAAATCATGCCAACCGATTTTTCATCCATGTCTGATGTCAGCTTTACTTCTTCTAGTCGGGGCTCCGTAAACTCGGCTACCAAATCAGCAAGCACCTGACCCTTGACCGAGGTGCGTGGCATATACTTGATATCGAAAGACCCTAGGATCGTCCCTCATTTTGCAATTCTTCCAGTGTAGTCTGCACTTCGGAGTATAGCCCTGAGCGGAAGCTGGGTTAGAACGACAACCGTATGGGCTTGGAAATAATGTGAGAGCTTTCGTGTACCGAGCACCACTGCTAAAATGGCCTTTTCCAACGGTAAATAACAGACCTCGGCTTCATACAGTGACTTGCTTACACAATAAACGGGTTTCTGCACACCGCCATCTGTTCGGATCAGTACCAAGCTTACAGCATGGGTAGCTACAGCGATATACGCAAACAAGACCTCGTCGGGCTCAAGGCTGGACATGATTGGTGGTCGAGCTAGATAATCTTTCAACTGTTGGAAAGCCACAGCGCACTCTTCTGTCCACTCGAACCCTTTCCACTTGTTAATCAGGAAAAAGAAAGGCCAACACCTATCCGCTGACCGAGAGATAAATCGATTTAAGGCTGCCGTCATCCCTGTCAGCTTCTGAACCTCCTTGGGATTTTGGGGAGCTTGCAACTCATTGATGGCCCTTATCTGATCAGGGTTGACCTCAATTCCCCTGTGAGTCACCATATATCCCAGGAACTTGCCTGACCCCACACCAAACGAGCACTTAGCAGCGTTCAAGCGTAGCTTGTACTTCCTGAGAACTTCAAAGGTGCTTTCCAGGTCCTTCACGTGCTCGGCCACCACTTTTCTCTTCACCACCATGTCATCTATATAAATCTCAATGTTTCTTCCCAGCTGTGGTTCAAACATCCTCGTCATCATCCTTTGGTAAGTAGAACCCGCATTTTTTTAACCGAACGGCATCACCTTATAGTGGTAGTTACCCATGGGAGTCATAAAAGCAGTCTTTTCCTGGTCTTCCAGGGCTAAGGGTATTTGATGATAGCCTTGGAATGCGTCTAAGAAGCTCATTCGGGGGTATCCGACGGTGGCATCTACTAGCCGATCGATTTTAGGCATGGGGAATGGATCTTTAAGGCATGCCTTATTTAAGTCGGTGAAGTCCACACATACTCGCCATTTTCCGCTCTTCTTCTTCACCACCACAGTATTTGCCAACCACTCTGGGTAGAAAACCTCTTTAATAGCCCCAGCTTGTTTGAGTTTTGCTACTTCCTCTCTGACTGCTTCAGCGTGTTCCTTAGATGGGCGCCAAGGAGGCTGCTTCTTAGGGGTGATCATGGGGTTTACTTTCAAATGGTGGCATATAAATTTCGGATCCACCCCAGGGGCTTCATAAGCGTTCCAAATGAATACGTCGAGGTTTTCCTTAAGAAGTCGCACTAATTCCTCTTTTTCCTAAAACGGCAATTAGGATCCGAGTTGAAAGAATTTTTCGGGATTATCCCCAATGACGACTTTTGTCAAATCTTCGCACCCTGCGCCCTTGTCTGGATCTTCAGTGGGCGATGACTGGTGCTTTGGTTGCTATAAGCCCCTGGTTGACGACCCGGCTCCTGGCTCATGTTGAATGGCAGCCACTAAGCACTGTCTAGCTATGGATTGATCCCCCCGAATTTCGCAAACCCGGCCTTCGGATGGGTATTTGATTTTCTGATGCAAGGTGGAAGAAACCGCCCCCAGCGCATGAAGCCAAGATCTGGCTACAATTACTGTATAGGGTGAATAGACATCCACAACTATGAAATCCACCTCCACCACCTCTGAGCCAATCTGCACAGGTAGTCGTATTTTGCCCTTCGAGGTAACAACTCTTCCTTCGAAACTGATCAGCGAAGAAGTATATGGTGTCAAGTCACTAAGTTTGAGGTTCAGCCCCCTGTAGAGATCAGGGTACATTATTTCTGCAGCGCTACCTTGGTCAACCATCACCTGTTTCACATCATACCCCCCAATTCTGAGAGTGACGACCAACGCATCATCATGAGGCTGGACAGCGCCCACCTTGTCTGCGTCCGAGAAACCTAAAACTAGTTGATCATCCAGTTTGCACCTCTTCGAACCCCGGCCAGATTCCCCCGCAGGCAACTGATCCACCGACATGACCTTGGATGGCCAGGATCCTGTTCTTCCTAGGGCTACAAAGATAACATTGATAGTTCCCAGAGAGGGTTTCAGAGGATCGTCCCTCCGGGACTCCGCACTCATCGGACCTCCTCGGCCACTGGTGTGATGTAGGAGATGTCGCAGTTTCCCTTCGCCGACTAGTTGTTCCAAATGAACCCACAAGTTCCTGCAGTCCTCAGTCGTGTGCCCATGATCCTGGTGGTATTGGCAGTAGAGATTGCGATTACGTCTGTCAGGATTCCCTGCCATCTTGTTCGGCCACTTGAAGAACGGCTCGTTCTTGACTTTTTCTAAAACTTGATGGACTGGGTCTCTGAATACGGTGTTGACAGTCTGGGGATTGGCTGCTCCCGACTGCGTAGGAAAATCTCTCCTCGGTTTGCTGCTGGTGTATCGATCCGACCTGAAATCCCTCCTCTCCTGGGGGATAACCTTCTCCTTGCCTTTTCCTTGTTGTTGGTCTTCTTCAACTCTCTTATACTTCTCGATGCGGTCCATTAGCTGATGCATGCTAGTAACGGGTTTACCAGACAAGGATATCCTTAAACCATGATCGGTAGGGAGGCCGAGCTTAAACGTTTCTAGGGCCATTGATTCAAAATTGCCCTCCATGTCATTAAACATCTCCCAATATCTGTCCGAATACACCTTCAGTGTCTCTCCTTCCTGCATGCTTAAAGACAGTAGAGAAGACAAAGGTCGGGCCACTCTTCGGCAGGTGACAAATCGTGAACTAAAAGCTTAGGTGAGCTCTTTGAAAGAGCTGATCGAATTTGGGTTCAGCCCATCGAACCACCTCATGGCAACTGGCCCAAGACTGGAGGGGAAGACCTTACACATCAACACTTTGTCCCTGGAGTAGACAGCCATCCTCTGGTTAAAATGACTCACATGTTCCACAGGGTCTGTTTTACCGTTGTAGATGGTGAACGTTGGTTGATTAAAACACCGAGGAAGTCTCGCCTCTTCAATCCTGTGCGTGAAGGGTGACCTAGAAATCTGGTTTAGAGCCCTGCTTATGGCGTCGTTTCCCACGTCTCCATGTGGTGGACTTCTGTGTTGCCCCTTGCTATGAGATTCTTCTTCATAGGTATAGGACTCGCTGGCTGGTGTCCTGGATTTATGTTGATAAGTGACGTCCGGCTCCTTATCAGGGTCCTCATCAGAGTACGAGGGAGCCCGTTTCCTCTTTGCATGGCGTAACTCCCTTTTTAGCTTTTCAATCTCCCGCTATAAATCTCGGTTCTTCTCTGCATGGGACATGTGACTTCCCCCATGTGATTGGTTCTGACCAGGGGGCACGGTGTGCACGCTACCCTCGCGGTCCTGTCTCCGCTCCAGGTTAAGAAAGGGGTCAACGTGTTGGGATGCCCTAGACTCCACTTCTTGTTGACCGTGTCCAGCCATCACCTACTGTTGTTTCCACCCCTACACAAGCTCTCCCCACAGACAGCGCCAATTGTAGGGTAGGTTTTTGTAGCCCAAGCCTAAAAGATATGGGTCAAAGGGCCAATGAACCTTGGACAATAAATTTGTAGAGAGTGGGCGAAAGAGCTAGGCTGGTTATGAAGTAAACAATGGTTGGCTAGGTTACTTGCAGTGATGATAACATGAACTAATGCTTGAACATGTCCGAAGAGACGTTTTATTAAGTGAACAGTGATTATAACATTCAGAGTTTCAGTAAAACTTTTCTTTTCCTTTTTTCTCTCTCCCCTCTGTCCTCTATTATCAGGGACCCTTCTTCTTTATATAGCATCCTCTCCTATCATCTCCATCGTCCACCTGTTCTTCATCTGCGTATCTACTCAAGTGCATGTCACGTCAGGTGTCTACTTTAGTCCTCTGTGAGTGGCGGTAGCCGAGGTTACACTGTTCAGGGGTCTTCTCCTGCTCATCTCCGGATCCACCCCAGGGCTTATCATTATCATTGGGATTGTTAGGAAGATTATTCGGATCTTCCACACGTTTGTTTGATCGAGGCTATTTGTGGCCAAGGAGTAAGACGTTTTCGGACCAGTGATGACCTCTTCGGACGGTACTCCCCCTTTGCTACTGGGCTCCCTGCTCCAGATGGGCCGCCCCAACTACCTATTGCTCCTCGAAAATATAATAGCCTTTAACAGGGTGTCCTGGGCCCATTAAGTAGCTCTGGGTTTTCCCCCCCACAGTAATAATCTGCTATTTAAAATTTGTTATGAAAATGCTGTGAACATAGCATTTCTCGCAATTTTTTGGTTCAACATTCAACGGACCAAAATTTTGGAAATGTTGAATTTTATTTTTAATTGACTCAATTGTTATTAAGGGTGTTCAAGTTTTTTTTTAGAGTAGTCAAGTTTTTTTAGAGTGGTCAAATTTTTTTCTAGGGTGGTCAAAAGACCCATATTAATTTAAAACTCAAAAATGTTTAAGGTATATTTATTTAAAAAAAAAAAAATTCAAGATGGTCATGTGACCACCTTGATTAACCATTGGCACCGCTCATGAGGAAAACTAACTTCTAACCAACTATTGCCCACCCTTGTCTAATCCAGTTATAAGTCTCATAGTTGGACCTTCGTTTACGTGTGCTTCAAAATTAGGTATTACATGCATTGGATGCATGTATCCACCTTATCATATGGGGATGCATGTCCACCCCCATGTCATAGGGTGGATAAATTTATTTGATGCATGATAAATTTTCTCCAAAACTAGGCTTGCAAAATGTATTCTTAGAAAATTTAATGCTATAGACAGGTTGTTTTGGAGGGAGACTCATAGATCATAATCAAAACCTTGAACAACGACCTATAACTTGCACATTTTGACCATATTGCTCAAAATGTAAAGTTTCTTGCCTCTTTTTTTTACTTGTACTAAATTCTCTCATGTACGTTGGCAAGGGAATGTTGTAGAACATTCCTAGCAAGGCAAGCTATTTTGTCTCCAAATAGTGTAGATGGAAGAAGTACCATCAAACATTGAAATTATACTCCAAGTTGACTTGATTAACTTTTTTTAATTAAAGTTTAGCATCTTTTCCCTCCAAAAATAAATAAATTCAAAGGCCATTCCATGGGTGTTGTCCCCCCATATCATAGGTAGCCAAGGACAGAGCCAGAATTTTAAATTAGGGGGCGCAGTTTTACTGTTGATTCTGTGCGTCGACTTCAACCTCTGATTTTGATACTTATTAGCTGTTGAGATTTTTTTTTTTTTTTTTTTTTGTGTGTGGATAGGAACAAAATTATTTTTGTTTAGAATTTTTTAAAGGGCAAGGTTTTTTATTTTGGATAAAATTAGTTAATTGAGTTTAGTTTTGTTTTTAGTTTTGGAAATTTTTGTTGTTGAGCTTCTTCTTTTTTTCTTTTTTGCTTGTATATTTTGTTTTAGATTTTAGATCTATACATTTTTTTATAGTCACTAAAATGCGAAAAATGCTACATTTACAAGTTTTTTTTATAAATTAATGATGTGATAAATGGTTACTTATAAAAATAAAAATAAAAATAATAATGTGAGTGGTGTGCCTATATCTCTCCTAGTCCAAGAGTGGTTCCATCCCAGTAGGCAGCCTACAGAAGGACAAGGTGTACCACTGTTGACTGTACTATCAATACTTCGGAATTTAGATCTTATTACAAGTCTTGTTGGGTAAGGTGACAATATGGTAGGCCACTTGTTTGCTAGACATGAACAATACTTGAAAATGTCTTCTAAAAATCTAAGTTGTAACTCCTGAATTTGGCTATAAGATACCTCGGCCATCATTGAAAGGCAAACACAGATGGATGTAACACAGTTTAAGTAATTAAAAAAAAAATCATATTTCACTATTAAAATAAATAAATAAACAAAATATGGTAAGTAAAATTTCAAAAGAAGTAGTGAAATGATGTCAAAATAATGCTTGGACAAAGTTTGTTCATGAAGATTAGTCGGCAATCAAGTAATTGATACTTTCCCCAAAATATTATATGTCCCTTTTTTAAGCTTAATCTGTTAAATATTGTTATAATAAGAGACAAGTTAGATTATTTGTGGTATACGATTTGGCATTTAATAGAAAGTTTTTCAAAGAAAGAAGAATATATTAATTGGTAAAGGTAAATAAATTTCAAGTTCTATACTTCTATCTGGTTTCATATTTATCAAGTCTCCTAAAGCTTGATCCTCACTAATGGGGTTACAAAACCACAAAAAAAAAAAAAAAAAAAAAAAAAAAAAAAAAAAAACCCGACAAAAGACAAAGAATTTCCAGTTCACCTATATGTACATGCAATTTTGTACGTCAAACTTTTTTTCTTGTACTTTAATTCTCGTTAAGTTGTTATAGCAAAACAAATCAAACTCCTTGTTCTCCATCTTGTTCTCTCTTAAGGTCAGAAGGAGGCAAAAAGCAATCCATGGACAAACCACAAATATTAAAATCAACCTCTTCAATTCTCCAGGACTCCTCAATCTTCCGCCTGTGATGAAACGCCTCTCCATACCTATACAACGTGGTATTAGTTCTACCGCCATGAGCTATATTAATGCCATCAATGTATCTATAATCTTGGATCATCGATTCCATGCTTGTTTCCCAAAACACACTATCATTTCCTTTAATGGACTTCATTCTTACTAGCTTTGTGTCCTCGAATTGGACAAGGAGTCCTGTACGTTGGCTGAAATAGCCCCATACTGTGTGGTGGACAATTTCAGTGTTGGGTGTACATTGTGCTTTGAGGAGAAGTGGGGCAGTCTCGAGCTTGAGTATGAAACAGTCTTCATCGTTTATGGTTTTCTCTCCAATGCACACTGCATCTAGGAACAAGTTAGCTGTGCACCTGGGGTCCAATCCCTGATGAGACCACAAAGTGAAAATAATTCATGTTAAATGCAAAGGAGCACATTTTGAGGTATGTCCAACAAGATCATGTACACTATTTGATGATGCTTGAAAATATTTAAGTTATTGGTATGAATGACATTAAAATCTCCAAACCTAAACCCTTAAAATATTTTACATATTAAATTCATATAAATTTCTATTCCAAACTCATCCATTTATCTTTCTATGATTCATGTCAAACAGGTTGAGTCAAGTTGACGTAAAATTGAACATCTAAAATATTTTTTGCATTAGCATACATTTGTATACTAGATTAATCATCTAAAACTCAAACTCTTTCTAAAGCCTAAAAAATTTAGAACCAAACCCTTCCCAAACCGCTTTAAAAAACTATAAAGTCTTGCTATCAGAAAAGCCATTAAACTCCATTGCCATCCCTAGTTATTCAACAATATGAGATGCATATATGACTATATATAAAAACATAGATACAATAGGTATATTTCATTAGAAAGATGATCCATGAAAGCCAATTCTAGTTTGAAAGCAATAATATATACACCTGGAAGAACCTGCGCAGAGGCCTTGGAGGACCTTTATTAGCATGAGAAGGTTGAGAAGAAGACTGATTCCAAGCTACCTTGCCATCACTACCTGCACTGACCTTGAAACCAGAAACGACCAATTCCAAATACCACAAATCCGGGTTCTTTTGCCATAAAACGAATCCACCAACCTCACAATTGCCTTTGGCATGCAAACTAACATCACCTTGGTGCATTTCCGACCCAACCATCTTCACTTGTCCCACTGCATACATGCTTTTCACTGAATTTAATGCTGCTTGTCCTCCAGTAGCGGCTACATACTGTTGTACTATATATTTCGCTGTAGAAGCTTCCTGTTCGTATAACAGAAATTTTTTTTGTTAGCTAGCTATCAATGAAGGTAGTGATCAGTGTGTTTCAAAAATAAAATCATTCGTCACTATACACCATTAACGTGATACTTACTTTACAAATACAAATTCTTGTGAGATGGTAGGCAAAGGTCATGGTTCAAGTTTTTAAGAATGAACTTCGCACTTATAAACTTAAATTAGGCTAAAGTAATATTTCTATCTCAAATAAAAAAAAGAAAATATCATTTCTACCCTACTATTTTTTCAATAGAAAAATGCATGGAAACCTATTGAAAGGCATTCGAAAAGCATTATCAAGGGTAAAGAATCCATTTAAGAAACTAATGTGGTGGGATGGAGGGTTTATTTAAATAAATAAATCAGTAACTTGGAAGGGTTCTAGTGGTGCTTTTAGCTGCATATTTTCTTAAAACGGGAGAAAAAAGTGACTTTTTTGCATAAAGTAAACTAAATTTACTTAAAATCTCTTTGTCTCGTCTTTAAGCTGATAAACTTACAGCAAATAAGCTAGCTAAACACACTAGGCATTCATGGATTGATGATGAGTGCATTTCACAACATTCAAACAAGTGGCAATAAACAAAAAGAGTAACATTTTTCTATAGGTTACCAATAGCAAGAATAACAATGTATCATGGTCCTTTACCCTCATATTAACACATATAAAGACTTCAATAAAATATGTCAATGGGCCAGGAGTGCCATATATGCCATCCTCTTTTGAAAACCCCCACCCCTATATCGGCCAAAATTTCATTTAGAAATTTCAGAGGTCGCTCATATTTTGGCCTCCTAGAAAAAATAATGGTCTTGGCTATTGGTTCCATCATTTAGACCAATATAAAATAGGATTATAAAGACTCATCCAATAGTATAATGTTAACGATCAAGAGATCGTAATTGTGTAGCATAGCATAATGTGTACCATCAAAAGGTGGGAAAGAAAAACTTATCAGACCCTTCATACTTGTAAATTTAATTACATATCATTGAGAACATATGAAAAATGGTATAACTCCATGATACAACAATGTATGTTTTATTCTGAAACAATGAAGAAAAGTTTATATATGTGCTTACAATCGAACAATCTTTGATGGGGCGGGTTAACGGTTGGTCTGGTTGGACTTGAAAAGGGATGAGAGGAGTACCAACAAGCTTTAGCAATGCCATAAACTCATTGTTTGATTCAGCCGCAAGATGTGTTGATTTATCTACACCTTGAGCTCTCATCAAAGCACGCAAATTTTGCCAACGCAGCGCGCCATTGCTGCCCATGTTGGTGAACATTTCCTCAGGTATAGGAACCTCCAGCACGGTATCAAGCCCATCTTCCTTATCATAATTTGGACACAGTTTCCTCATGGAAATAAACATGACTTATAAATTGTATGTGAATTATGAAGAAAGTTATGAAAGGCACTGAGAAAGAAAGAAAAAAAAAATTAAGGAGAAAGAGGAAAGGTAATCCTAATCACAAAATGGTAATTACCTTCCTCTTTCTCACCATAAACTTGATGTTGGGATTGAATGGAGCAGGTGATTTTGTATGTATATGCAAATGAGAACTGGTAATGAGAAGGAGGGGAGGGAGAGTTTTGTATTGCCTAGGGTGCTCCTTGCCCGTAGGTCTCGTATGGGCACGGTTTTTTCGAACAGGTACAGTTTCCTTTGTTTAAGGAATCTTCACCAATTTTTTTTATTTTTTGGTGAGAAACAAACTAACTGTTAAACACACACATGATTAACAACGATAAGTTAATATGTTATTTGACTTACTTTCTACATCTGTATGTAACCAATTACATGCCTAACACCATGTCTTATATTGACTACAAGAGTCTAAACATACAATCTTTTACATTTACTAGGTGGTATGTTGTTAATAATAGACAATAAAATAGTATAAGTGGTAAACGAAATCTATAACAACTTAACACCTAAATATTTTGTGATCAAAAAAACAGTTTTGTATGTAGCATTAGTTTATTAATTAAATGAGTATTTGTGGAAAACGAGTTATGTTTAGTTTCATTTCATATTAATAAACATACAATCTTTTCACATCTAGCTACTAGGTGGGAAGTTGTTAATAATAGACAATAAAATAGCGTAAATGGTGAACAAAATCAATAACAATTTGAAACGTCAATATTTTGTGACAAAAAAATAAGTTACGTCTGTAGCATTAGCACTAGCATTAGTTGATTGATTAAAAGAGTATTTGTGGAAACCGGGTTATGTTTGGTTTCATTTCATATTAGTGAGTCAGTCAGTCAGTGACCAAATTAAATGATGGTATCAGTTTCTACTTATAGGAGTATAGATATGAACATATAAAAACTAGAGTAATTAGATACAATTTTTCAATTTTGTAAAAATCAAAATCAAATCGTAAAAAGGAAGCACATATCATCTAGCCAGCCGACTTTTCCTAATCACATCACAGTGCTATCTTTGACTAAAGAACTAACAAGGGCATGACTTCTTCTAATTTTAATTTGTTAGTGTGGAGGCAGAACACAGTGAGATAAAAAAAACGAAAGCCATGGAAAATTATGAGAACAATGAAGCCACGACTAAAAATGTTAGCAGGAACAGAGAGAGAAAGAGATAACCTGACGAGGAAGAGAGAGTAGCTGATGTGCTTGGATCTTTTTAAGGATTTTAATTTTTATAGATGAAAGAATAACTATTAAAGTTATTTCTAAGGAATAGTATTTCCTCATGATAAAAACACAACAAATTACTACTAAATGATTATCTATACTGATATATATAAAGATAGATGTTTCTTACACATACCTTCTTGAATATACCGTACACACTAATTAATTTTTGAAGTTATAATTTTAATTCAAAAACTGAAATGTGTACTTTATGAGTTTGTGTATAATAGGACCATGAGTAATAAACATGACTTATATATATATATATATATAAAGTCAAAGACATTTATCTTTAGATATTATCGTAAAATTTTGATACATAAACTTTTGTGTCCTCACAATTTTAAAAATCAATATTCTAATATATATTTTAATTGGAGTTATATTCTATTCCCTATATAAACCTGTCAATTAAATGATAGAGTAGAAAATTTATTATAAAAATACAATCATAATAAATATCTATTAATAATTATTGTAGGGTTAGGATTTATGGCCCAAGCCCAAGACAATAAATTTGTAAAGTGTGGATGATAGAGCTAGGTTAACTATGGAGCTTACAACGGCTGATCACAACATACAAGTATAAACCAGTATGAAAACACACGTAAAGATCAAGTGAGTTCAAGTCCGAAGAGACTTATGATAAATTGAATACAGATTACAATTCTTAGGGTTACAGTCAGACCTCCTCTTTTTTTAGGAGCCCTTCTTCTTTATATAGCATCCTCCCCATCATCCTCATCATCCACTTGTTCTCCATCTAGCTCCTTACTTGAGTGCATATCATGTCATGTATCTCCCTCAGCCTTTTGTGAGTGACGGTAGCTGAAGTTATATTGTTCAGGGGTCTTCTCCACATAAATGCGACCAGAAAAGTTGCTGCAGTGCATTTAATACAGTGGTGGCAGCTTTTCCTTTTAGATATTTCTTCATTCCTATTATCTCCAGGCGTGTCCAAAACTTATCTAGACTGTTGAAGTCACTAGTAAGCTCATTCGAACCCTCCAGATATTTATATGACCCAGAATCTTTACATCTAAGAATAATGATCTCTTTGGAACACTGATGCTCTCTTCGGACAGAGTTTCTTCGTCCCCATGTATCCTTCTTTCACGCGAAGTATCCCTCGATAATTTTAGCCTCTTCGGACATACAATAACCTTCACATTAGACTTTAGGCCCACTGCGTATGGTTGGGCTCCCCCCCCCCCCCTCCCCCCCCCCCCCCCCCCCCACAATTATCATAATTATTTATTTAATAAATCTATAGAATAACACAATCATAATGAATACATATCAATAAATAGGACAAAACTTAGGTACAGTTTCTTAGGTGTTGTTCCTTAGGTTCCCCTCTTAAGATTCATCCATGTGGTTACTTAACTAAAAAATACACTTTCTTCCCATTAGAAAAAATCTACATGACAGAATCTTAAAAGACCTAAGGAACAACATCCAAGTACTGTACGTAAGTCTTGCTCCAATAAATATCATAATTATCAAATTTTATATTTAATATTGAATTGTGTTATGTTCAAAATATTTTCACAGCAATTCATATATGGTAAGTTATTATTGGTTCTAATATAGATCAACTACTAAAATATTGTGGCAAGTTGTTACTGGTTCTAATATAAGTCAATTACTAAAATATTGTGGTAAGTTATTACTGGTTCTAATATGGGTCAACAACTTATCATCGAGATTTGTTGTGGAAATATTGTAGATTTAGCACATCTCTTTAATATTTCATATATAAACAAAAATTGAAATAAATGGAAATGTCTATTATTATATTAATAACTATCATAATTATCAAGTTTCATAATATTTATATAAAAAATTACTCTAAGTTTCATAATATATATATATATATATGCACACACACAAAATAAAATGATAGAGAGAGAAAATCATTTTGTTTTGTTGATAAAATCGTATTTTATTGAAATTTTTTGACTAATTTTTATGTATTAATTATTTTATTATGGGGTCTATTATAATGTACCAAACATGCTACACCCAAAATCTGTATGACTATGAATCTGAAGTCAAGCGTACAAACAATTTTTTATTACACGGAAAGTGGAAACCTCAAGCACATTTGCTGTTCTGTTTGAAGCATGGTATAAAAGTTTTACCTGGTTTAGTTATTCCAATTTTATATTATTTTCCTGATGCCAGGGAAATCTTGCATATAATACGAATATTTTTTTTCTCCTTTTCCATTAAAGGTTTATTAAATCTGTGAACAATACAAGATGAGATAATCTTCTTCAATATGACCTTAAAAAAAATTAGAACAAAAAAAACCTTATCATCTGTTTAATGGCTACCTCCAAAAAGAAATGTCAATTTTTTGTGTAAATTAGCTTCATTTCTAGCATTATTAATATATAGAAATAGAGAGTTGAAGTATTCATTAAAAGAGAAAAAAATTCTGGAGTTGAAATCTTAGTAACTCCAGCTTTCTACGTGGTGGTAATCTTATAGATTAATTAGGTCAAATTGTCAAAACGCGTGTACATAGTCACAAAATCTTCTCGTCTGTATTGTTGTGAATGTTTCATATGTCTACGTAGGAATGAAGTTAGACGTACAAGAATTTGTCCTCTCCTGCTGACATGGCAAAACGGACGGGCGGGTCGGGTCAGATCAATCGGGTTTGTAGGTTAAATGGGTCGCTGGTTAAAACAGGTCATTTTTAAACGGGTTAATCGGATTGCAGGTCGGATCGGGTTTAACCATATTTTTCAAACAAGTTTTTTTTTTTTTAATTACAAAAATAAATCAATGACAACTTGTTTAGAGAGAATGAATAAAATCAATTAAGCAAATAAATTACACTTAATGCCACTTGTTAATATCTTTCCAATTCTGATAGTTTTGAGTATGATAAAAATTATTTATAGTCATAAATTCATGATGGAAAAAATCTTTAATGTTAATAGTTCATTGTCAAAATGCATATAATTACAAGTTTACATCTTCAAAAATAAATATATATTAAAACAGACAAAACAAGTAAGCCAGTAAAGTAGTAAGGTATCGGTCTTTTTTTTTTTTTTTGATGACAAGTTATCGGTCTTCTTAAATGCACATGTTCCTGTTGCATTTAAAATAATAGTAAAGTTAGATTACTTAGAAAGATAAATTAAACAAAAAAATATTTAAAAATAAACATAGTATATTAAGTAAAGAAAAATAAATAAATATTTTATAAGAATTACACCTTAATCTCAACCTACTCAACATTAAAAACAGATTCAGCACTGCCGAACTGGGAAAGGAAGCTCTGTGGCTCACTGGTTTGGTTTGACTCAACTTTTTCAGGTTTGCCGTTTGTGGCTTTGTGCATTGTAACATTGTTCATTTGTTTGTGCATTGTAACATTGTTCAGCTGAATGAGGTTTTTTATTTATTTTATTTATTTTTTATTTTTTATTAAATGGTTGTCTACTTGTCTTGACTCTTGAGTCACTTGACAGCCTTGCCTTTGTGTTGTGTAACGTGTGTAGGACCTTTTGTCTTGTCTGATGGCAATTGATTTGGCAAGCATTGATTTGGCAAGCACTGAAGCTAGGCTAGCAGCTAGCTTCTCAAAATATAAATAAATAAATAAAGAAGCTAGGCTAGCTAGCTTCTATTTCTATTGATATTGACGAATTAAATAGTTATAATTTTTTTTCTTTTTTTTCCTTTTTTTTTTTGGCAATCAAGATAACTGAACTTTCATTTAAACTGAGGTAATGCTCAGATGAGCTACATCATACAACAATTGATTTGCAATAACTGGTGGAGTATCTTCCACCCATACACAACTATCAGTTACAGATTTGGCATATTTTGCCATGAGATGTGCTGCAGAATTTCTAGTCCTACAGACGTGGTTTACTTCCCACGAGTCAAAACCACTGAGATCCAATTTTATCCCCTCAATCACCTTTTGGATAGAGCTCGCTGGACTCTGTACATTGAAAGATTTTACAGCAACCTGGGCATCACTTTCCACACTAATATTTCTTAGGCTGAGATCCCTCGCAAAAATGATGCCCTCCTCCAAAGCTTTTGCTTCTGTTTCCAACGCTTTCAACGACAACTCCACCCTTTTGCTCATTGCGCCCATTACTTGTCCTTCCTCATTTCTGATGACCACACCCACCCCACAGCAGCCCAACTCTTTAAATACAGCTCCATCAACATTAACCTTATAGCTCCCCCTTCTTGGTGGTGTCCAAGTTTGTCTAGCTGACTGTGAGGGTTTACTCTGACCCTCGCGATTCTGCTTAACTTCCTTCGCATATGCAGTCACTTCTCGGGCTATCACATCCGCTGCTTTGTTCTTTCTTCCATGACATACTGAGTTTCTATTGCTCCACAAGCTCCATGCTATGATTGCAAATGACTCCCAGTCTATATCAGGCTTCTTAACCTTGGTTTCCCACACAACATCTATGAAATCCCTGGGTGTAGTCTCAAAAAATGGCAACTTCAGTCTTATATTTCCCCAGACATCCCCTGCCAATTTGCACCCCCACAAAACATGTCCCGACGTTTCACAGCTGCCACACAACACGCAATTATCATCTCGCCCAATGCCCCTGCGCCTTAGCTGGTATTTGGTTGGGAGAATGTTCAGGCAAGCTTTCCACAAAAAATGTTTTACCTTGTGAGGACAATTCAAGCCCCAAATCAGCTTCCAAAAACTTTGCCTACCTGAATTGTTTGAGCTCTCCCCCCATTCCAGCTTGTGATTTGCCTCTCTCAACAGTAACTGGGCTACTTTGTAAGCACTATTGACAGTAAAGTTGCCACTTGGAGTCCAGGCCCATGTCAGCGAGTCCTGGGGTAGCCTAGGACTGATGGGGATGCCTAGAATTGTTTAGGCTTCTTGTGGCATGAAGGTATTTCTCACTTTTGTTACATCCCACCCTCTCCTATCCGTGTCAATGAGACTTGCCACCAGCTCGGAATCAGCCTGAGGGGGTCTTTGGCTTACAACTTTGAAAGAGCTCGAGGTTAGAAGCCAACGATCACTCCAAATGCGAACCTGTTCCCCATTTCCAATAGCCCATTTTGACCCCCTTTCTACTACCTCCCTAGCTGCCATAATGCTTCGCCATGCGTAGGACGGCCTCCTTCCCAATTGGGCTTCCATCTAGGAGCTATATGCGAAGTATTTTGCTTTGACGACCCTATAGACTAAAGAGCTCTGATTTTTCTAGATACGCCAGCCTTGTTTAGTAAGTAGGGCCAAGTTAAAAGCTTTCAAATCCCTAAACCCCATACCTCCCCTTTCCTTTGGAGTGCACAATTTTTTCCATGAGATCCATGCCATCTTCCTTTCCCTATCCTTCTGCCCCACCAAAAGTTACTAATCATGGAGTTTAGTTCGTTGCACAAAGTGTCCGGGAGTTTGAAACAGCTCATCGTATACGTGTGCGTGGCTTAGGCCACTGCCTTGATGAGGATCTCCCTACCAGCATTTGACAACATCTTTCCTTTCCAACCTGCTAAGTGCCTCCCCACTTGATCCTTAATTCGGTTGAAAGCTTTACGTTTTCCTCTACCAATTAATGGTGGCAATCCTAGGTATTTCTCATGGTGGTGGACAATTTGAGCTCCAAATCTTTGTTGCACATACTCTTGGGTCTCTCTAGGAGTGTTCTTGCTAAAAAAGAGGGAGGTTTTCTCCTTGTTAAGCTTCTGCCCCGAGTCACCTTCGTACTCCTCTAGTACTTTGATTAGCCTATCACATTCTTCCACTGATGCTCTACAAAAAACTATACTATCATCAGCAAATAGCAAGTGGGATAAACGCGGGGCGCCTCTACATACAGCCATTCCCTTGAGCTGCCCATTCCTCTCTTCCTTCTTAAGCATAGCAGATAACCCTTCAGCACAGATCAAGAAAAGGTAAGGGGATATCGGGTCCCCTTGTCTCGGCCCTCTAGTTGGGTTTATTTTTCCTTTTGCTTTCCCATTAATCAGAACCGAGTACTCCACTGTGGTCACACACATCATAATGAGAGAAATCCACCTCTCATGGAAGCCCATCCTCCTCATCGTTGCCTCCAAATACACCCATTCGACCTTATCATAAGCTTTACTCATATCTAGCTTCACTACCATAAGAGCTTCTTTCCCCTTCCTCCTTTGGTCTATGTTATGCATAGTTTCGAAAGCCACCAAGACATTATCCGAAATGAGCCTACCCGATACGAAGGCGCTTTGGGACTCATCAATAATCTCTACAAGCTTACTTTTAAGTCTATTAGCAAGCACTTTAGAAATTATTTTGTAGATAACATTGCATAGACTGATAGGTCTGTATTCCGTAATTTTCTGGGGTGATTTTACTTTAGGAATACGGCAAATATACGTTTCATTAATTCCACATGGCATCACACCAGAATTTTGAGTATTTAGAACACAGCTTATCACCTCAGGACCCACAATATCCCAATATTGTTGGAAAAAGATCGGGGACATACTGTTTGGCACTGGGGCCTTTGTAGGGTGCATTTGCTTTAAAGCTTGCCAAACCTCCTCTGCCTTGAACTCGGTTGTCAGGCTTTCATTCATCACCGAGGATACCCTCTGATTTATAGCATTCAGGCTTGCTTCAAAATTAGAGGGTTGATCAGAAGTGAAAATTGCTTCGAAATACTCTAGGATAATACTTTCCACATTCTCCGAATTCTCCTGCCATTCCCCATTTGCATTTTGTAACCCCCCAATTATGTTTCTTCGTCTTCTTTGGCTAGCTGTAGCATGAACGAATTTTGTGTTACGGTCATCCCATTTAATCCATGACGCTCTGGACCTTTGGCTCCACATAATCTCTTCCCTAACCAGCATTTCATTAATTTCTTTTCTTAATCCTTGTATTTCCTCTGCTTTCTCGTGTAGACTGCTCAGGTTTTCCAGTTGCTGAAGTCTTTCTTGTTTTTGCTTCAAAAGTCTGTTGACATTTCCAAAAATCTTCCAATTCCACTGTTGTAAATTCACTTGGCAGTTCTTGAGTCTGTCTGTGACTTTATACTCCTCATCCCCCCGATACAGATCCCATGCTTCTTCCACCACCTCCCTACATCCCACCTCTCTAACCCACATTGCCTAAAAAAGAAAACGCTTTCTTGTTGGTTTCTTTCGTTGCCCAATATTCAGAGAAAGAATTAGCAAGCAATGATCCGAACTTGACATTGAGTGATGGCGCACACAAGCTTCTTTGAAGAGCGCAGACCAGCTTGCATTAGCCACCATTCGATCGAGTCTAAGTAATGTTCTGTGGTCCCCAAAATGTTCATTACACCAAGTGAACCGTTACCCCACGAAACCCAAATCAAACAATCCACACCTACTTAAGCATTCTCTAAAACTTGCCATCTGATTAACATCCCTCTCCAAGCACCCAATTTTCTCATGTTGGTTCGTGATTTCATTGAAATCACCAAATACTACCCACAGCATCAAGCACTGATTCCTTAAGGTTTCCAGCAATTGCCAAGAGGAGTATCGCTTACTTGCATCAGGATGACCATAGAATCCCGTAGCACGCCATGGGATCGTCGATGACTCTTCTCGGACTACCACATCAATGTGGGAATGCGAGCAGCTCTTAAAAGTCACCTCTGTGCCCTCCCTCCACAACATGGCCAAACCTCCGCTCCTTCCGTCACTCGGTACCACTATCCCTTGCGTGAAATTTATTTTATTTTGAATTCCCTTGATCCTACCTGTACCTGACTTTGTCTCCAATAGAAAAACCAACAATGGATCCATCTCTTTCACCGCATCAATGAGTGTACGAACTGCCAGGGAGGATCCGAGACCCCGACAGTTCCAAGCAAAAATACTCATGAGGCTCGGTGGTGCTGCTCCGCAGGCACCGCCACTCCGCCATCCATACTCTCTGTTTCTTTCTCTGGTACTTCATTCTTCAGGTTACTCTCCATCTGTTTCAGCCCTTTCCTTCGTTTCTGATCTATAGTATTCGGGTCCAAATCTTGTAACGGGTTTGGGCCCTCACGCTTTCCAGATTTTGAACCTTTTTTACCTTTGGGCTTGGTTTGATTCACTTCTCTCGCTAATCTTTTCCAGTGCTTGCTTTTTAGGCCGAGTTCAGCAGCCACCCATCCCTCCGTTGGGTTATAACTTAAGGCCATCGGGCCCATCCCAGCCTCTTTATCAGCTGGGCCATCCACATTATTTCCAATCACTTTTTTTGGCGCTAAAACATATTTGAAGTTTGGCTCCTTCTTTGGAAAAGGTGTCTTCTCCCAATGCATAAAAGCTGACTGGTCTCTGTGATTTGTGGATGAATTCGAGACACTTTCGCTTGATTGAGCTATAATCTCATGCTTCTTTTCAATACCCTCACACTTCTTTCCTTTTCCGTGTAAAACCTCCTCTGATTGATTTGAAAACCCAGGCTTTGACTCTCCCAAAGCGATTGGTAGGTCTCCCCGACCTGTTGGCTTTTCCACGTAAGCCTTACCAACCTCAGTTTGGTTCTCTGGAGTTGGTGCTGTAGCAACCCCCTGTTCCGTTCCGCCGCCAGAGGCCACTTTTCTATTTGGTGAAGCACCACGCATTGCCAGTTTCAATACCTCATATCCTCCCCTCCTACTTGGTTCACCCCTCAACTAGGCCCCATACTGCATTTGACTTTCATCCGTCTGGTAGTTCGATCCAACAGACTCCGAGCAGTCCCTAATCGCATGGCTAAAGAGACCACATCTGTAGCAGAAATTAGGTAGTCTTTCGTATTTGAAATGTACCCATCTACTCTCCCCTCCCTCAATAGTAATTTTCTTCCCACGCACTAGTTTTTTGATAACATCCATCTTTACTCTTGCCCGAAGGTATTTTACCCATTGAACCCCTGTATCCGAGACATCCACCTCCATCACTGACCCCAGTTTAGACCCGATCGCCCACGTTGTCTCCTTTGTTCTGCATTTTAGTGGCAGGTTATAAAACTGGACCCAAAATGGAGACCATCTCATCTCGATTTCTTTCGGTGTTAACTCCCCCTCAAACTCTTGTAAAAGGACGAGTTGTTTCTCAAAGCTCCATGGGCTCATATCAAGCACTCTCCTCTTGTCCCTTTTGTCCCCAAACTCCACCAAGAACAAATCCTCCTCGAGTTCACTGAATTTTACACCCTTGCTTGGTTTCCACAGCATGTTCAGGTTCTTTCTAAGAACTTCAACGTTAACACATCTGTGGGATAAGATTTTTAGAACCACACAAAATCTCCCCCGTTCTCTGGCTGCCTTAGTACTGTTGCTTCCAAGTGTGATACTCGCATCTTCCTCTTCAGTAAAAGACAGTTTACTCCACAACTCCTCTAGCTCCTCTGCCATATTTCCTTAAAGCAAGACCCCACTTTCACCTCTTACATACACCCTCACAACGCCCTCACCTAAAAGGGAGGGCACTCAACTTCTTGCACAGAGCAAGACCACTCACCTGCTTCTACGTAATTTAAATATTTTTTTAGCGAATTTTTTTAATGGGTTGGGTTATGAGTTATTAGGGTTGAGTCCGGTTGACCTGCAAAAATCAAGTCGGGTCATGGGTTAACTCATTTTTACTTCGGCTCAAAAAAATCGAATTCAAATCAAGTATTTTTCGGGTCGGGTCAAAAAATTCTGACTTGTATTGTCATGCCATCTTAGGGAGCTCGAGAGAAAACAAAAGACTTAGGGCTTGTGTGGCAATCTTTCTCAAACACAAAATTACACATTTTAAACAACATTACACATTTTTTCACCTATACGGTCACCTACACGTATATCAAAAACACCCAAACAATATTACTCAAACTCTCTCACCAAACAGGTCTTATATTTTGTACAATTAACATAGTGTGAAACGAATATATATTGGGGCCCCAAGATTTCTGTGGATTGAATAATCGTATGGAATCTGTCAAAGTAGAGGCTATAAACTGTAAACAACTTGTTTACTTTAACCTGGAAAGCTGGAACCGATTTAAAATCATATAAAATGTTGTTGATATTCTTTTTGTGTTTACAATAAGGAGTTTGAATATTATTTTGTCACTTTTATATAAAAATGTATCTTAATTGAAAACTGAATAATATTGCTTGAAGTAGTAGTAGAAACAACGTAATCGGCAGTGTTGTATAAATCCCTTTGCAACAGGTTAAAATTGTGCATAAGTTTGGGATGTATGCGTCAAAAAAAGATGATCATCAATGTTGTTTTGTACGATGGATCCGTGGTAGAGAATAAGACACATTTCTAAAGAAATAAAAAATTGATGTTAGATGGTCTTATTATAATTATTAAGGACTCGTTCAAACATTATTGGTTTCCCTTCTCCTCCTTATTGAAAATTTTCTAGATTTTCAAGATATAAAATGCTTATATAATTTATGCTATCAATTTTATTATAAAAAGGTTAACAAACTAATATAGTAATCTATATATATAGATATATATATATATATATATATATTTTTTTTTTTTTTTTTTTTTTTTTTGGCCGGCTTTTTTGACTTTGGGGACAAAAATTTACTGTGCATGTACTGTGCGTGTACTGTTCACGCATTGTTCATGCACTGTTCATACATTAAAAATATTAAAAATGGATCCCACGGTACTATTCATATATTTAAAAATTATTTTGCTACAGTGTTTTCAGCAATAATCAGTTTTTAGCAACTTTCAGCAACAATAAGTGCTATCCAAACAGACCAATTTTTTAAATAATATTACACACTTTTTCACCTATACAGTCACCTACACGTATATCAAAAACACCCAAACAATATTACTCAAACTCTCTCACCAAACAGGTCTTTTATTTTGTACAATTAACATAGTGTGAAACGAATATATATTGGGGCCCCAAGATTTCTGTGGATTGAATAATCGTATGGAATCTGTCAAAGTAGAGGCTATAAACTGTAAACAACTTGTTTACTTTAACCTGGAAAGCTGGAACAGATTTAAAATCATATA
The DNA here is from genome assembly GCF_002906115.3 of Quercus suber. Taxonomy (NCBI): domain Eukaryota; kingdom Viridiplantae; phylum Streptophyta; class Magnoliopsida; order Fagales; family Fagaceae; genus Quercus; species Quercus suber. The sequence goes on from NW_027069502.1 coordinate 932,239, forward strand.
AAATGTTGTTGATATTCTTTTTGTGTTTACAATAAGGAGTTTGAATATTATTTTGTCACTTTTATATAAAAATGTATCTAAATTGAAAACTGAATAATATTGCTTGAAGTAGTAGTAGAAACAACGTAATCGGCAGTGTTGTATAAATCCCTTTGCAATAGGTTAAAATTGTGCATAAGTTTGGGATGTATGCGTCAAAAAAAGATGATCATCAATGTTGTTTTGTATGATGGATCCGTGGTAGAGAATAAGACACATTTCTAAAGAAATAAAAAATTGATGTTAGATGGTCTTATTATAATTATTAAGGACTCGTTCAAACATTATTGGTTTCCCTTCTCCTCCTTATTGAAAATTTTCTAGATTTTCAAGATATAAAATGCTTATATAATTTATGCTATCAATTTTATTATAAAAAGGTTTACAAACTAATATAGTAATCTATATATATAGATATATATATATATATATATAGTCAAAACTAAGAGAAAATTCAATTAAATTCTAAATTTGAATCTAATTTTGCACCATATTTCTCATTTAATTTTTAAATTTGTGTGTCAAGTGAATTATTAGGTGCAAAAATAGAAGAGTCTAAATTTGATTAGATTCTAAATTGAAATTTAATTAGAGTTTAATTTTGCGCATGTGCCCTATCTAATTTTTAAATTTTTGTGACAAGTGAATTATTGAGTGCAAAAACAGAAGAGTTTAGATCTAATTAGATTCTAAATCTCATATATATATATATAATGAGAAATCATTACATATTTTAGAAACTCATGACTTAAAAAATGTGTAAATTGTAATTCTTATGATTGTTTTTAAATATACTCGTGCATATATATGCACGGAGTTATATGCTAGTAAAATATAATTGGAGCTGCATCAACAATATAACAAGTAATGATAATGTCTAATTGTCTATCACCCCGTGTAAGAAAATTTTCAATTATTTTTACAATTAACTATAGTTACATAAACAGTCATTTTCACTTCACACACACACACACACACACACACACAAAATCAAAACCAATCAACCTTGTACCAGTTCAACAAACCACACCCCAACTTAAACAGAGTTTCTCTCTAAACTAATTTGGAGAGAAACTCTTAAAACTTCTCATATATCTTTTTTTTTATGTATGAATTTAGAAAATCTAACTGTTAAATTTTATGTTCCTTATGTTCTTAACATGCGTATCAAATTTCATTCAAATCGGATGTTATTTAATCTTCTTAAAATTTTGCAAGTATGAATAATATAAGAAGAAAATGTAATCCAACAGTTAAATTTTTAAAATTCCCCCTCAATATAAAGATATATGAGAAATTTGTAGGGTTTCTCTTCAAACTAGTTTGGAGAGAAACTCGACAAAAATTTCACTTTAGAGTTCATTTTTTAGTAACCCAAACGCCTAATAACTATTGCACAAACTTTTTCGAACATTACGAATGTGTTTGGATACCGTTTATTTGCTGAAAACTTAAAATACTGTAGTAAAATGATTTTTAAAAGTATAAATAGTGCTGTAAGACCCAAATTTACCTAAAGATCTGCATTTTGCTAAATTTGATAATTTATAAATAGTACCTATGAGATTCACTAAAAAAGCACAATACGCACGAATTGAGCAAAACACACACAAAAGGAATTCAACTTTCCTTTCAGGTTATAAAGTGTAAAACATGCACAGATATAATAACTTATCATTAGTTAGACTTTCTAAGGACATGGTTACTATTTTCAATGCCGGCCTCTCTTTTACTATATATGCACACTATATTGGACTTAAGCAGCCTTAGCTGATTAACTTCAAAATCATTTCAGACATGGCTAAACGTTTCAAGCTTAAATTCCCTTCCTTCCAATTCTGTCGTCCCAAACACCTTCTCACTCTCTCAGTCAATCCATCACCACCGGAACTATACCGGCTATCTCCGGTCAACCCCAATGCACAAGACATCATTTACCCAAACCTCAAAGCCCCACCTTCTACACCAGAACACACTCCTCCTCCCTCGAATCGCCACGTGTCATCAAATACCGTATCAGTCGGTTGTGGCTGCCGATTAAAACCATGCACACAGTACCGCAGAATCACCGGATCATCGTCGTCGTCGTCGTCATCATCATCTCCAGCAAAATACACTAGTAAGAAAGAAACCTTAGTTTCTACGAAGGATTGTTCTAATGAGTTTGTGAGTGAGTCTCTGGTGAGTGTAAGCGAGAAATGTAAAGAGAAGGAAATAAGTAAAAGTGATGAAGTGAAAAAGGGTCGGAAGCTGAGAAGGTATGCTTTGAAAAGTGAGCGTAGTAGTGTGCGTGGAAATGAGAAAGTGAGGGAGAGCTATGCGGTGGTGAAGAAGACAGAGAATCCATACGAGGATTTCAAGAGGTCTATGTTGGAGATGATACTGGAGAAGCAAATGTTTGAGACCAAAGACTTGGAAGAACTTTTGCACTGTTTTTTGTCTTTGAATTCACGCGTACATCACGGAGTTATTGTCGAGGCCTTCTCTGAGATTTGGGAAATCTTGTTCTGTGACTCACCCGACGACAACGGAGCTTTTCTTGGACTTTAAGCTAAAAGTTATTTTTATTGTTCTTGCGGCTATATGTTGAAGATTTCACGGGGTGAACAATAGAAATATATGTTTTTTTTTTAATTAGAATCAATAGACATATATGTTTGAGCAATCTAAACAAAGTTTAGCTTACCTTTTTTTAGCTGGAAGTTTTCTCTTGTTTTAAATACACAATAATAAGTGGTAATGAGTTTTAATCATTCACATTTTATTTAATTAGTAAGTGATGTGACAATTTCTTCGTTAAAACAAAAAGAGTACCAATTAAAAAAATACTGAAAGTAGGCTAGACCTGTAAATGAAAGGAAAAAATATATATCCAATTGCGTTTAATATATCATTTGTGAAAAAATAAAAATTTTAAACGCCTAAAATAATTTTATCTTGTCAAAACTTCTTCTTGTTCAATAATATTACCAAGTCATTCTATAGAGAAAAAACATAAATTAATTCAAATCCTCATTTCCCTTCACTCAAGCAAACCTGAGCTCATTTAATTTTTCTTTTTGAGCAAGCAAACCCGAGCTCGTCTTATATATAGAGTTATGCGCAATTGAACCTGTCACTCAGCCAATAAGCTCTAGCCTCTACGCATAATTTAATCTTTTGGTTTGATTGTAATGATAAAAAACTGTCACCTGTATATTTAATATTTATCAAAAATAAAAATCAATACATTGTACGTCATTAGTTATTATAGTCGAACACGCCATGCATATAATGTGAAAACCATCTTTGTCGCTAACAGCAGTGATTGACTTTACCGGTAATGACATCAATCGTACTGTGTCACAACATTCTAAGTTTCTAACAGCAGGTTATATGTGAACACAATATCTTGGGCACAAGTAAATGAACTAATAACACGAACCGGCCAGGATTACTCAACACACACACACACAAAGCGTCGAAAATTTCCAAGTGGTTTTAGAGTAAGAAAGGAAATTTGAGTCAGTTCGTGAGGTTTAAGGATTAAGTGAAATATAGGGATACCGGATATGGTTGTGTGGGGGGATATATTATATTCTTTTTTGTATGAAATAATAATTTGCAGAAGTTAACAAAGGGCGACTGAATTGATGTTAAAAGCAAAAGACAGATGAAAATTGAATCTTCAAATAAATAATCTTTTAAGCAATCGCTAATCCCTCAATGTCAAGATTTAGCTCTCTTCATACAATACAGTGCAAATAAATGGAAATATGAACAAGAATCAGTAGATAACAGGAAAAGGAGGTTGATATCACTGCTTCGGGCCTACCTTGAAGTTATGCGCAGTAAACGCTATGGAAAGCCTCCATGACTCAAGCAATTTCCCTCTGCTTCTATCAATTAGATACCAGAAATGCTATTGTACAATAACCAAGTATCTCAAAGCTAATTAACCGGCAATTCCTGAGTGTTGGTAATAGATTCTGACAAAGATACCATGTCATCCTCAAAAAACTTGACATGGCAAAGCTCTCCACCGACTTCATCTGCAAAAGTAATTTTCTTCTTCTCTTTGTGGACTACATTTCCAGAAGAAGAACCTGTCTCAGTCAATCTCTGTACTTGGTTGACCAAAATTCCTACCGCTTCATAAGCAGAAGTAGATTCCTTCCTTTCCTTTTGGGCAACATTTCCAGAAAAACCAGAACCTTTCTCAGTCATTCTCTGCAATTAATAATAAGAAGCAATTCTTAAAAAAAAATGCCATAAAACCAAAAGCAAGTAATTAAACTTTTTTGTTTCCAAAATCAAGATCCAATTAAATTCAATGGTATGAGAAGAGGAACAAACCATGATTTTACAAAAGCGGTTGCAGTCCCTTGCCATCATTGAAAGCCATTTCTTTGTGCTTTCTTCAATTCGAGTTGCATTCTTAATGGCCATTCTTGCCTGCCAATATAAAGAATTTAAAAGCATGATCTCTATATGCACCCACGCATTTGTGTGAACTTGTAAAATTATGTAAACATTTTATATGTGTAATAATCTGTATGCAAAAACAATTATTTTGCCTAAATAAAGTTTAGATAGAAGTTGTAAATTTTCCGTTTAGAGTATGCAGAACAAAGGACGTATATTCTATACAACCCCACAAGATAATCAGCATGCAAGAGAGTATTGTTGTGAAGGAGACAAAAGGCATTATGCAAAATTTATAGGATCATTAAAACAAAGACAGGTGAAATACAAGTTTAAATCCCCAGCAGTTTTGTCAAAGTTGGATGTGATTTACCAATAATGGATCCAGTTTTCACTTCTATGGAACCCAGTTACAAATAATCCAAGAAAGAGAGCAGCAAAGCTCAAAAAGAGTCTCCAAAATAGACAAGGAAAAGTATATTAATCTTTGGACTGTAAGCATCCATACAATTCACACAATGGACTAGAAAAAATATAGTAGATACAGAAAAATCAGACCCTATAGATCAAGCAAGCCAATATTTAGACAACTTGACAAGTACAATACCTCTACAGACCATTATGAGACAACAAAAGATTAAATGAGAGAGGGAAGTATGAGTATACATGTATTTGATTCAACCGCCGTGTCAAGGATGCATAGCAATTCAGATTCCAGTGTCACTTTTAACAGTAAGATATGCAATAAAACTAATACGTTAATTGGGTTTATATTTACCAGAATTGGGGCATCTTAAAAATTTTGAAAAAAAAAAAAACATTTTGGCTTCAAAACCCAGGCTGGCATACCATGCCTCTTTACCCACAAAAAAGTAAACAACTATTTCCAATTTGTATAATAACTCACCCTATCCACGTTATATTTGAAGGAAGATGCTGGACAGGCTTCAGGGAGCAACCTCTCTTCCAGAATTTCCTTCATGCACTTCAACTCTTTTGTAAGCTTCACGGCAAGACATTCAAAGTCATTCATTTGCTGCTGTGAGAATTCTATGGCACTCTGTGAACAACTTTGGATAGAGGTGCACCCAGTGCTAAAACGCGGTACAGCACCAGAAAGATTAGGAACCTTGTGAACAATTTTGGGAGGGATGCCTCGCTTATCATTCTTTCGTTTCCTTGTAATTTGTTGAGGGTTAATACCAAGTTCAGCACCCCTGATCAGATCAGGTCCTTCAACTCTACCAATTTTATTCTTCCCGAAGTCTAATTTCCCACGACAATCTGACATCATTACAACCCAAAAACAGTATATTAGATAGTGAATGTGTAAATATTTCAAATAACAAAAATAGAATATAAAAAAATTATAACTAAATTTCAGTTCACATAATGGAATTACAATCAAATGACCAAAATGAACATTGAATAAAATAACCTGCTATATCTTAGCATAGTAATGATCTTACTGTTAAAAAGTTGTAGAGAGAAAAATTACTTTTTACTTATATTCAATATGATTAGAAAACCCTCTGCTGCTCTTTGGCCACACAGGAATTGTTTTTTGTTCCCCAAATAACAGTTGTTACAAAACTGTACCAGGAACCAGAAATGATAGTCAAGAATTCTTACTGACCATTCAACTGGATTTCCTCTAGGGCAGTTTCATGAACTCCATGTTAGGCTTTCTTTACTTTGTCATTTCCTTCTCTTTTGGATCAACATTGCAGGAAAAAATTGTAAAAAATATTTTAAAAGATTTATATATATATATATATATATATTACTCCTGCCTATGAGATGCAGTATTTTCCATATATTTTATTTATATCATTCAGTATGGCTTTTTATTTTTAATATTTGGCATACCCTGTCCACTTGGCCAGCACGGTATCATCACCATCCAAACCAGTTTGGAGAACATGCATTGATCATAAACATGAAGATTCCATAGATCCAAACATGATAATGCATACACTTACTGTGATATTCATTGTCTTGTAACTCAAGGGAATCCATAGCCTTAAGAAGTCTTTCCTGGGAAGTTGGAGAAATGACCTGAAGGTGAAAGCACATGATGAAACACAAAATCTGCATATGTAAATCAAGCCAAATAATTATCACATAGATAGTCACATACCTTTCTGGTTGCAAGCAGCCTCTCAGGAGGATGCTGCGGCTTTGAATGATGACAATATTCAAAATCAACTGGCATCATAAGCTCATCAGTAGCATCACAGGGATGAATCCCTGCTGAGATGTTTATTTCTGCATTAGCACAGGCAGACTTTTGGGGCTGCTTCTCTTCAGATGTAAGTGAATTATCCTCAACAGAATCCAAACAACCATCAGGACTCAAGTTACAGTCACCAGATGAGCTGGAAATAACAGTGACTACGGGATTTGAAGATAAATCAGCCACAATGTCATCCTCAAACACACATGCATCACCTCCATATCCTAACTCAATGACCTGAGTGCTCTTACAAATGCTCATATGAGGTGCTTGAACATTAATATCATTGTTTTCGTCCATAGGAGAACTACTTTGAGAGAGATCAGAAATGTAAGAACTATGACTGATGCTTGAAGAACTGGTTCCTGGGGAGATGTTATTGTCATGCAGAACTGAATCGGAATATTCCTTTTTCTCAGAATCTGCTACAGGAAAACCTGTGCACTCGTGACTGGTTGTTTCTGTGTTATCCTCCTCCACAGAATCTCCAACTGAGGTCCTTACAATCTGAATGGACTTGGGATCTGCAGGTTCCACATACTCAAGACACATATCATTAGTAACACAATATTCTGGCTCTTTTGTCAATGAAACTGACACCTCCAAAACACCTGCATCAGCTCTCTCACACAATTCACTAGTTGTCATTCCACAACTACCCTCTGGTTCATGACAAGGCAAGGACTCCACCTGCATAGAATTCCCACCTGAGACCCTTACAATTTGAAGAAAGTTAGGATCTGCAGATCCCATATACTCATAACACAATTCATTAGTAACACAATATTGGGGCTCTTCCATTGATGAATTTGACACCTGGGTCTCCGTAACAAATTCATTTGAAATTGACACCTCCAAAACACCTGCATCAGCCCTCTCACACAATTCACTAGTTGTCATTCCACAACCACCCTCTGTCTCATTACAAGGCAAGGACTCCACCTCCATAGAATTCCCTCCTGAAGCCCTTACAATCTGAAGGAAGTTGGGATCTGCAGATTCCATATACTCGTAACACAATTCATTAGTAACACAATATTGGGGCTCTTCCGTTGATGAAATTAACACCTGGGTCTTCGTAACGCATTCATTAGCTATCCCACCCCCTTCATTATTTACCATTCCACAAGAACCCTTTGGCTCACGACAAGGCAAGGAAGAATCATCACCAACACACATGACAACTTGGCAATCTGAGCAATCAGATTCAGGATCCTCAACTTTAATATTAATAACTGACCACAAATCCCCACTAGACTGGGGCAAAACTATATCAGTTGGGACCTGTTCAGATATAGCAATTGACATGGAACTTTGAGATGAAGCTGAGGCATGGTTTCTCATATGCTTTTTCTTTGCCTTCATTTTCTTTGAAAGTTTAGATTTCCAACAACTAAGAGGCTCCCTGAGGTCAAGATCTTCTTCATCTGTTTTTAAGTCAGAAAATTCTTGTCTTAGACAGGAGGAAGTTTCAGCAGTTTCTATACTTAATTTAAAACACTTTGAACGTTTCCTTTTCTTTGTTTTGCATCTATCCTTAATTTGCTTCAATGTCATATCGCTAAATTCTAAATCAACCAAGTCATTATTAATTCCATTGTCGCCACCATTGCAATATAAGTCAAAAGTTTCAGGCTCCCTTTTGACAGTTCTTCTTTCCACTGAATGTAGCCGTGGACTTTTGACCTCAGTCGTATCACTATCACACGACAAACTTTCACTCTTGTCCTTGTCCTGAAGCGTTGGAAGCAAATCATGATTTTTGGCATCTAAAACTTCATATATGTCTTCTAACTTCTTGAAGGTGAGTGAAGGCCTTCCACGAGTAACGTTGAGCATTTTTGTCACAAAACCACCTTTAATAGCCTGGATAAAGTGCAAATGATTGCAACTCCTTAACTCCATTAGATGAAGACGAAACTTATACTCTTTGCAGCACTTTAGGGATGTTCAGTACTGTAGCTATAATGCCTGCCTGAAGCAAAAGGCAACTTTACTCATTAACTGGCCAAATGCAATAACACAAAGTATCAATGTGATCGTATATGGAACAGTGATAAATGATGGTAAAAGTTCTGATTAAAATATACCCTTTATCTTAAGAGCTGCTTCACAAACCAAACACTCACAATAAAACAATAATTTTCCATTAAAAATTGCTAGCTCAGTCTAGGATATGAAACAACTTCTAGATATTCTTCTTCTGAAAAAATGACCACTGCACATAAACTAAGGCATGAAAGATTAACACAATATCGGACATTTCTTATGCAGAGTTTAAATGTTATACAACATAACTACAATCAGGGTGGAGCTGCTTTGTTTTTGGGCAGGAGGCAGGGATCCCACTGAAAATCATTGGATTGGATCAAGAAGAAAAAGTTAGAAATAGACAGTTGATAAAGAGAGAAAGACCCTATTATGTGAGCGTTAAAATTCTTAATAACAAGCTTGAGCATGCACATGTGTGTAGGTGTGTTGCCAATTTGATTTTTAGCATGCTTGATTTCATGCATTCTCCACAACCTCAGTTTTCCATATGGTGGAAACCAGTGTGCAAACAAGAACAGCCAAACCAATACCTTTATTTACAATATTTCAAGTATAAATACCCAATTTCAACTTTAGATAAGCAAATAATTCGTTTCCTAATAACAATAAGATTTCAAGGACAAGAAAACGTATACTTTTAGTTGACAAAAGCAATGAGATATAGCTCAATTGACAGTGACACTTTCTTTCTCACATTATACTGAGATGGAGGGTGAAGTCATGGGTTCAAGAGTCAAAACCCGCCAGGTGGGTGTATGACATAAATAGTTAAAAATTGATTTGTAAACCTGGGTAAATTCATTTTCTAATCCACTCACATTGCTTCTTGAGAGCTGTGTTTAATTGCTTAAAATTGGATAGGACTTTGGAAATTCTCAGGAATTCTAGCAATCTACTTATCTTGTAGAACAGTTGTTGAGATTTTGAAGTCTAACGAGTCAAAAATTGAATTCCACAGAGCAACCATATATGTGAAACTTGAATCAAGACCCCCCAAATTCCAAAATGCCCCAAATCCCAACAGCCAAACACAGCCTTAGTTTCAAAATTTCTGAAAGTGTTCTAAAAAAAGAAAGTCAACCAAAACCAGATAAACCCTAATTCAAAATATAATCAGAGCGATAAATAAACCTAAAAACAAAAAAGGGTTTCCTCCAAATCCCATTTAGATAAGAGAAAATACTCTGAAGATACAGATCTAGCTGCTTAATGTGAACATTTCAAATAATCATAATACTAATAAGCTTACATTGAACGCACCGTTTCACTTGGGAGAGTGAGGTAGAGCAAGCTGGAGCTAGATCGTAGAAATGGACCTTGGACCGTTTCACTTGGGAGAGTCAGGTAGAGCAAGTTGGAGCTAGATCGTGAAAATGGGTAGGGAGAGAGAGAGAGATTGGTGAAAGATAGAGAGAGAGAGAGAGAGAGAGAGAGATGGAGGGAGAGTGATGGAAAAGAGTGTTTTAGGGTTTGAAAGGGATTTAGAATCAGATTTCAGATGTCGCGCTCGCGCCAGCGCCAATTTGTGTGGCGGGAAGGTGTGGGGGGCGTTGTCTCAAATAAAAGTATAAAAGGCCTCCAGGGAAACATGTTTTTTTAAGTGCTAACATGCTGTATATCTACCATGTTACCTTTGCCGTTGATTTGTTATTGTTTTATCATGGTGATGATAAAAGGTTCCAACGAGACAATGAGGTGGATTTGGGAATGAATACAAATCCTCCATCTCATATGTACGATTTTTTTCTATTTTAAACTTTGATTACTTTTAAGAGGAAAGTAAAAATAATATATAGTAGCACGTTGTAGTAGGTAGAGTATGAAGTGAATTAAAATATAGTTTTAATTTATTTAAATTAAATGAATTTTGATTATAAATTTATTGTGTTAATAATAGTAAATTCACATGTAGTTAGTCTCGTTTTCACATTTTCTATCCGTGATTCAAAACTTGATATTCTACCTCCCTAAAATTAGCTCGACCTTTCTCTCATAACCTACCTCTTAATTTGCCATCAGAAAAAAGAACTTTTTAAAATATGGTTTTACAACATTTCTAGTAAAACGTAATAATATTGTTAGGTATTTCTTTTGCAATTGCATTTCCTCCAAAGTAAGCGATATTATTGAGTTTTTCTAATAAAGTTATTATTTTATGAACTAAATTGTTAGGACAATTGATTGATAGAATCAACCAAATAGAGTGTTAACAAGAAAGCTTATTTCTAAATCTTCCAATTAGATAATTTATGTGTTTAATTACCCAATCGTGTACTAAAATTGGATTGGTAGTGAATTATTAGTGACATTGGCGAACAAACCTTGACATCCTAATGATTTTAATTATTGAATTTTACCAATCTATTTTTTTGTTTGTTGATTTCAATCATATATTTTCTATATATTATTGGTACTGTACGGGCATGATATAGAGGCCCAAACCATCAATTTCAGTATACCTAAGAACCCCGAGCCCAATAATGGGTAGTAGGCCACACCAATCTAAAAATCAACTACATATCGGGAACCTAATTGTTTGGTAACGATAATGCCTTAGGGGAAATCGCCTGCCAATAACCAATTAGCAACGGGTGCAAGTTTAAAAATAGTCACATCTATTTTAAGAAGTGAGTCCCATCTGGTTAGGAATATATCCCTAAAAGTCCCCACCAACCTAAAAAGCCTCCCCATTATCATGACAATCTCACTAAGGGAAGTCTATAAATAGGAGCCGAATGAGTAAAAAAGGGGGTTGGAAAAATCAGGGTGAGAAAGGCCCATGAGAGAAAAATGTGAAGATCAACAAAAGAGGAGAAGCTCACTGTTAAGCTTGGGCCTCCTCGGGGGATACGCGAATGGGTAGAGGGATACGGGCTAGGTCAGAAACTCTTTCATTTGTGCCGCTAGATTGGCCCCAGGAGGTCTTCCCATTGTAGGAAACTCATTACCCACTTTATACAAGTAAATTGAGGGTCTAACTTTAGAGCTAACCAGGCACGTTAGGTCCTAGGCTCGCACAAGTACTTTTCACATGTTCTTGTTTTTATTTTGTCGATGAAACAACTTCCTTAGATACACTATATTTTTTCTCAAAATTGGATGAATGGATTTGTCTCCTTGACTTGGAAAGCGCAATCCTCATGATACAAGAGCATCGTCCATGCAAAATTAATCCATCACTCCTAAATGTGGGCACATGGCCGAATAAAACTATCTATAATTGTAGACATGACGCTTCCACACCCCAACTAAAGGGAATGAGTGAGAATATAGGAGTAATAATCAAGAATTCACATAAGAATGCCAAACACCACAATGCCAATACGTGAAAGAAATTCCTAGGCACTTGAATACTTTATTTTATGGTTTTATAATGCAGACTTAAGCATTAGAAGAACCTTGGCTGGCACCACACCGTGCCATTCCTAGTTTTTGTGTGTTCTATTTGGCATGCCTTCTAAATCTCGTTTGAACGTACAGCTCTTTGATATTATGCATCATCATACTTCATATTTTTTGTGTAATGGTTATATATGGCATCCATGTCACATGAGGTGGACTTCAATGAGTGTTTAGTTCACCTCTAAGCGAGAGTGAGAGTGTATGCAACCATTGCACAAGATAACACATTAAAGATTTGACCAACTGCAACTGGGAATGAAAATAAATAAAAGTAAAAATAAAATTGGGGTAAGGCTTCAATTTCTATTCCCAAAATGGAATACTATCTGATGTATAACAAAAAATCACATCTATGGTTCGTCCATAAGGGTCGTCCAGAGAGTTGCGGTTAGCCAAACATCAAGCCATCTTCGATTCGTCCAGATATCTCGTCCTTGGGATGTCGGGCAATTGATCACTCCAGGGAATTAAGTCGAGAGAATCGTCCATGCACAAGGTGCATGGACGACCACACAACACGACAGAGAGTCGTCCATGCGCAAAGCACATGGACGACTACGCAAACAATTAGCAAACTTCGTAGCGGTTCATCAACCCGCGTTCATCGCCGCCAATTCCTCCAATGTATGTAACTTCCAACGGCGGTTATGATTTTTTGTAGCCGTTGAGGAGGTTATGTCCGGATTCCAAGATTCTGGGGGAAGTTATTGAAATAGTGACCGCCCTAGAATACCTTATATAAGGCCCGGTCTTCACCATGCAAAGGTATGAATTTCCTGAGATTTTACATTGAATAAAGTTGGAACTCCATTAGAAGAGAAAAACTAACTTCATCATCGGAGGGTGTTTGGCCGGCTCGCCCTGGTCACCCTTGACTGCTTTCTCTCTTTGTAGGCCTCCGCTAACGTTGTAGTCCACCGAAGCCGAAGTGTTCAACTATCTGATTCCATACATCATTAGTTGGCGCCATCTGTGGGAATACATTCGTGAAACGATTTGCGATTTGCTCTTTCTGGGACAAAAAGTCGAATGGTTCGGACCAGATCGAGGGCTACTAGCCTAGGCCACCAAGGGAGTAGGGATGCTTCTAGCCATCCCCATCGAAATCACCAATCAGCGCCTGTCACGCAGTCGCCTTCCATCCAACACATACAATCCATGGCGGCCGCGATGGATGAATTAACCCGCCAAAACCAAGAGTTGACTAGGGAGATAGAAAGGCAGCGACGAGAAAGGCATGCTAAGAGACAATCCCAGAGTCAAGGAGATGGAGGAGGAAATGCTGAGCCCGAGATTCAATCAAGAGGCACCACTTCGCGAAGGGTGCCACATCTGGAGAAGGAAATGGATCAGATGAGGAAGGTTATGGATGAGATGAAGGAGAACATGAGAAGGGCAAATCCCGTAAAGGATTTGGTCCACTGAACAGACTCCCCTTTTACTGCTTCCATCAATGGGCATTCCTTGCCGCCTAAGTTTAAAATGCCTTCCCTGGACTCATACGATGGAGCACGTGATCCCTTCGATCATATCGCTACTTTCAAGACTACAATGCATCTCCAAGGGGTTCCTACAGCCAAACCAATACCTTTATTTACAATATTTCAAGTATAAATACCCAATTTCAACTTTAGATAAGCAAATAATTCGTTTCCTAATAACAATAAGATTTCAAGGACAAGAAAACGTATACTTTTAGTTGACAAAAGCAATGAGATATAGCTCAATTGACAGTGACACTTTCTTTCTCACATTATACTGAGATGGAGGGTGAAGTCATGGGTTCAAGAGTCAAAACCCGCCAGGTGGGTGTATGACATAAATAGTTAAAAATTGATTTGTAAACCTGGGTAAATTCATTTTCTAATCCACTCACATTGCTTCTTGAGAGCTGTGTTTAATTGCTTAAAATTGGATAGGACTTTGGAAATTCTCAGGAATTCTAGCAATCTACTTATCTTGTAGAACAGTTGTTGAGATTTTGAAGTCTAACGAGTCAAAAATTGAATTCCACAGAGCAACCATATATGTGAAACTTGAATCAAGACCCCCCAAATTCCAAAATGCCCCAAATCCCAACAACCAAACACAGCCTTAGTTTCAAAATTTCTGAAAGTGTTCTAAAAAAAGAAAGTCAACCAAAACCAGATAAACCCTAATTCAAAATATAATCAGAGCGATAAATAAACCTAAAAACAAAAAAGGGTTTCCTCCAAATCCCATTTAGATAAGAGAAAATACTCTGAAGATACAGATCTAGCTGCTTAATGTGAACATTTCAAATAATCATAATACTAATAAGCTTACATTGAACGCACCGTTTCACTTGGGAGAGTGAGGTAGAGCAAGCTGGAGCTAGATCGTGGAAATGGACCTTGGACCGTTTCACTTGGGAGAGTCAGGTAGAGCAAGCTGGAGCTAGATCGTGAAAATGGGTAGGGAGAGAGAGAGAGATTGGTGAGAGAGAGAGAGAGAGAGAGAGAGAGAGAGATGGAGGGAGAGTGATGGAAAAGAGTGTTCTTAGGGTTTGAAAGGGATTTAGAATCAGATTTCAGATGTCGCGCTCGCGCCAGCGCCAATTTGTGTGGCGGGAAGGTGTGGGGGGCGTTGTCTCAAATAAAAGTATAAAAGGCCTCCAGGGAAACATGTTTTTTTAAGTGCTAACATGCTGTATATCTACCATGTTACCTTTGCCGTTGATTTGTTATTGTTTTATCATGGTGATGATAAAAGGTTCCAACGAGACAATGAGGTGGATTTGGGAATGAATACAAATCCTCCATCTCATATGTACGATTTTTTTCTATTTTAAACTTTGATTACTTTTAAGAGGAAAGTAAAAATAATATATAGTAGCACATTGTAGTGGGTAGAGTATGAAGTGAATTAAAATATAGTTTTAATTTATTTAAATTAAATGAATTTTGATTATAAATTTATTGTGTTAATAATAGTAAATTCACATGTAGTTAGTCTCGTTTTCACCTTTTCTATCCGTGATTCAAAACTTGATATTCTACCTCCCTAAAATTAGCTCGACCTTTCTCTCATAACCTACCTCTCAATTTGCCATCAGAAAAAAGAACTTTTTAAAATATGGTTTTACAACATTTCTAGCAAAACGTAATAATATTGTTAGGTATTTCTTTTGCAATTGCATTTCCTCCAAAGTAAGCGATATTATTGAGTTTTTCTAATAAAGTTATTATTTTATGAACTAAATTGTTAGGACAATTGATTGATAGAATCAACCAAATAGAGTGTTAACAAGAAAGCTTATTTCTAAATCTTCCAATTAGATAATTTATGTGTTTAATTACCCAATCGTGTACTAAAATTGGATTGGTAGTGAATGATTAGTGACATTGGCGAACAAACCTCGACATCCTAATGATTTTAATTATTGAATTTTACCAATCTATTTTTTTGTGTGTTGATTTCAATCATATATTTTCTATATATTATTGGTACTGTACGGGCATGATATAGAGGCCCAAACCATCAATTTCAGTATACCTAAGAACCCCGAGCCCAATAATGGGCAGTAGGCCACACCAGTCTAAAAATCAACTACATATCGGGAACCTAACTGTTTGGTAACGATAATGCCTCAGGGAAAATCGCTTGCCAATAACCAATTAGCAGCGGGTGCAAGTTTAAAAATAGTCACATCTATTTTAAGAAGTGGGTCCCATCTGGTCAGGAATATATCCCCAAAAGGCCCCACCAACCTAAAAAGCCTCTCCATTATCATGACAATCTCACTAAGGGAAGTCTATAAATAGGAGCCGAGTGAGTAAAAAAGGGGGTTGGAAAAATTAGGGTGAGAGAGCCCCGTGAGAGAAAACTGTGAAGATCAACAAAAGAGGAGAACCTCACTATTAAGCTTGGGCCTCCTCGGGGGATACGCGAATGAGTAGAGGGATATGGGCTAGGTCAAAAACTCTTTCATTTGTGCCACTAGATTGGCCCCAGGATGTCTTCCCATTGTAGGAAACTCATTACCCACTTTATACAAGTAAATTGAGGGTCTAACCTTAGAGCTAACTAGGCACGTTGGGTCCTAGGCTCGCACAAGTACTTTTCACATGTTCTTGTTTTTATTTTGTTGATGAAACAACTTCCTTAGATACACTATATTTTTTCTCAAAATTGGATGAATGGATTTGTCTCCTTGACTTGGAAAGCGCAATCCTCATGATACAAGAGCATCGTCCACACAAAATTAATCCACCACTCCTAAATGTGGGCACATGGCCGAATAAAACTATCTATAATTGTAGCCATGACGCTTCCACACCCCAACTAAAGGGAATGAGTGAGAATATAGGAGTAATAATCAATAATTCACATAAGAATGCCAAACACCACAATGCCAATACGTGAAAGAAATTCCTAGGCACTTGAATACTTTATTTTATGGTTTTATAATGCGGACTTAAGCATTAGAAGAACCTTGGCTGGCACCACACCGTGCCATTCCTAGTTTTTGTGTGTTCTATTTGGCATGCCTTCTAAATCTCGTTTGAACGTACAACTCTCTGATATTATGCATCATCATACTTCATATTTTTTGTGTAATGGTTATATATGGCATCCATGTTACATGAGGTGGACTTCAATGAGTGTTTAGTTCACCTCTAAGCGAGAGTGAGAGTGTACGCAACCATTGCACAAGATAACAGGACAAAATTGTAAAATGCCCATTTTGGGCAAACTAAGCAGCGTTTTGTCCTATTTCTCAAACTAATTAAGGAAATGCGCCTCTTTTGAAACTCGATTTTCTCAAAATCAAGTTATAAAAAAAAAAAAAATTCTGGAGCCCTATAGAGGCGTTTTTAAATACCAATAATGAGGTTTTCAGGACCTATAGTGACGTTTTGTAACTCGACTTTCAATAAATCGAGTTATAGGCAATTTTTTTAATTTTTTTTTTACCTATAACTCGATTTTATATAAATCGAGTTACAAAACGCCATAATAGGTCCTGAAAACGTCACTATAAACTTCTTAAAAAAGCCACTATATGGCCTAAATCGATTTTGAGAAACTCGATTTTCAAAAGAGGAGCATTTCCCTAATTAGTTTGAGAAAGAGGGCAAAACGCTGCTTAGTTTGCCCAAAAGGGGCATTTTGCAATTTTGTCCCAAGATAACACATTAAAGATTTGACCAACTGGGAATGAAAATAAATAAAAGTAAAAATAAAATTGGGGTAAGGCTTTAATTTCTATTCCCAAAAGGGAATATTATCATTTTAGAAAAATTATTGTATATTCCCAAAGTATCATAAATGCGTATTCTTTCTCCTCACATAAATGGTGGATTTCACTAATTAAATTTATGGTGAGATCTACTATTTATATGAGAGTAAATAGTACACATAAATGCTAGTAGGTAATATTTTTCCATCATTTTAAGACACACATAATTCCCGTATAAATGCACGTTAGGTAAGCTAAATCCCAAAATTAAAGGTTTTTTTTTTCAATTTGTTTGAGAAAAACAGGGAGAGCTAGCTAGGAGCAATTATGACCGGCGGACGCTATTGGTTGATTTATTATTATTTTTTAAAAGCATTTAAAAGAAAAAGAAAAAGAAAAAAAACCCCCACCCCACCAACCGCAAGAACATTTTTGTATTTACTATTTACAAATTACAGCCCATTAATAAGGCTTGATATCTCCGCTTGTCTCTCTCGCTGTCTGTCAGTCTGTCCCTCCCATTTCTCCCAAAAATGAAGGCATCTTTGAAAGGCAGATACGAACTAGAGAAAAGCAACAGCCCAGCCGCCGCCGCCACTGTCGCCTTCAACGCCGGCGATGTCAAGCTCCGAGCTTCACTGACCGACGCCACCGTCGTCAACGGTCCTAGCTTAAACGGTTTGGCTCTAGCCGTTGAAAAACCCGGCTTCTTCATCCTTGATTACAACGTTCCCAAAAAGGTACTGTTCACCACTCCTAATTTTGAAGTCCTGTTTGGTCACTCTCATAAGTCTCACCCAAACTAATCGAAAATTGAGAAACATTTCAGTATCAGACAGACTTCAATGTGTTTTGTTTTCTATCATATTGTTTCTTAGTAACAATTTTACCTGAGAAAACTTGAAATACATGTTGTAACTTGTAAGGTACTTATGTTACGTTTGGATTGAGGGAAGGGCCGGAGTGACCCAAAATTAGCCTAAGCCAATTCTACTCTACTCCCCTACTCCCCTCCCTCCCGTCAATCCAAACGGGCCCTTAGGGTCGGTTTGGTTAGCCGTTTTGGGTTCTAAAAGAGCATTTTTAAAATCCAAAACTCCATTTTACAACAGCAACTCCTCACAGTTTCTTTTTTTTTTTTTTTTTTTTTTATTATTATTTATAAATGCTCATTTTAAATTCAAAACACAGTTTTGCAACAGTTCATAGACGCACCCTAAGGTTGGTTCCAGATTGTCATATGAGTTAATTCGAATTTTCAGTTACCAAACAGAGTAGATGGTTTGTTACATTTTAATATACACATAGACAGACATAATAAGTTAGATATTGTGTGTGTGTGGAGCAGGATTTTCGGTTTCAGTTCATGAACTCGGTTAGGGTTCTGGAGAAACCGTTGAATCTGACTTACATTCACAGCAGAGGGGACAACAGGACCATTCTGGATGGGACATTGGTGTTGGATTCGGCTAACAAGTTGTCGGCCAATCACACCCTTGGGTCGAGCAATTGCAAGCTGAAGTACACTTATGTGCACGGAGGAGTGAACACTTTTGAGCCGAGCTATGATTTGGCGAAGAATTCGTGGGACTTTGCAGTATCACGTAGGGTTTATGATGATGATGTGTTGAGGGCTTCGTATCAAACGTCGAGCAAAGTGCTTGGACTGGAGTGGGTGAGGAACTCGAAGCAGCAAGGGGCTTTCAAGGTATATATGAATTCCTGTTTTTGTGTTATCAGTAGAGTTTTTTAATCTTGCTTTCCCTATTTGCATTGGGATTTGGATGTTTAAAGAAGCTTGTGTTTTTTGAACTATAGGTCTGCATTCAATTGATAATTAGTGTTTTTAAGTTAAAATGGGGTTGTTGTGGTTAAGTTTTGGAATTTGGATGTGCTAATCTATTGGTAGGCGAAGTTCTAATCATGACTTAGTAATTTTTGGGAGCTTATTGGAGTGTATACCTGAACCTTTCAAATGATTAAGCTAGAAAAATCTGTCAAAGTCTCACTATCTTTTTAGTTATGGTCTGAGTGGGTTCTTAGTATTTGGAGGCTGGTGCTAACAACAGCTTACTACATGCCCAGTACTTCTGTTTAAAAATTATTATTTTCATGAAAGCTAGGATTTTGTGAAGATCTGACTGTACGTTTATGCGTTTGCATGTGTAACAAAATTTAACGGCATACTAGAAAAAGAAAACAAGTTTATGTCATTGTTTTGATTTCTTCAAATTTTAGTCTTTATATCCACATATTTTATATAAAATGACTGCATATTAGATCATTCTGATCATACGAGTTTTTACTCTCCAATTTTCACGCTTATCTCCTCTAAACACACATTCAGCAGTTTAAAACATTAAAATTCTAATAGAAACTTAATGCTGAATAAGAATTGCCTAGTAGCAAACCTTTTACATTCTTGTCTTTGTGTCTTGTTACTGTTAGGTAACTAAATAGTATAAGTAAACCATTTTAGCACAACATTTCTCAGTTGTTCCTCATAAATGGCGGTCTCCTGGCATGGTATGAATTTGAAGATGGGTTAAGTCTTTGTCTCTTGTTTTGTTTTTTGTTTTTGTTTTTTTGTTTTTGTTTTTGTTTTTGTTTTTTTTTAAATCATTTGCAAAAGACCTGGGGTTTTCTGCATTTGAAAATGCGTAAATGTCAAATGTCTTCTCTCAATAATTTCAGGGCCAGTTGGCTGTGATGATGCAATAGATAGTTTATTTTTTTATTTTTTACATGCAATTGCATTGAGGATCTTGATCATTGTATTAGAAATTTAAAATTTTTGCAAATGAGTTATTGCTCAAAGAGCACCTTATCCACTCATAAGAAAGGGTAGAGGGTAAGGTACAATTTGCCTACGAACACACCCAAATCCACACCTAATTTTACAACATGCTTGAGTGTCAATTTGTGATTGGATTTCAGCACTTATACACATAGGAACACATCGGGTACTTGCTAAAAAAAAAATTAGGCGCATCAATCACAAGGTGAAATTTAAGCATGTTGTGGATTCGGGTGTGTAATTGGGTCTGACTCTAGACTTACTTGGGTAAGGTAAGGTCGCAGGTTCAAAACCACTGGGTGCTTGTGTAAACTTATCAATAAAAAAGTATTCTAAGTATACATTAGGATTGGGCTGATGTGTCTTGTGTTTCTGTGTTTTTGGTTTTTTTTTTTGGACCAGTGCCTCGTTAAGGCAAATGAACAGTATTTTCATTAGTGAACAGTTTTTTTTTTTTTTTGGGTTTTTAGTTTTCAATTTTCAGCAAAATAAGCGGTATCTAAACACACTCTAAATGTTTTTGAAATTGGTGTTTGTCATGATGGTACTGTAGGAGTGATTGACTGTGGCAATTGTCAGGGGTAGTGTTGGAAATGGCTGGTTGGGATACCTTAAATAAGGTGGCAATCAGGAAATGATAGTTGAGGTACTGACAAAAGTTGTGCTTGTGGTTTTGATGCTGGCAATGAATTTGGAATGAATGCAGTAGTGGTGCTGTCAAAGGCGAAACTAGGTTGTATTCCTGTAGCTGCATTGCTAGTGTGGTGGAGATGATAGTAATGGTAGCAATATCATTGATAAGTGTTAAATTATATGCTATGTAATTTAAAAGGTCCGTAGAAATGTTGATAGTCTGCTGTCTACGTATAGAGTATAATTTAATTATTTCATAGTCTAGAAACTATTGGAAATTAAGAAATGCTTCTCAGGAATATTCTTTTCTTATTATAAGACCCTATTTTTATAATGCTAAACAAAGGTTTGTACTTAACTTTCAACAATTTGGATGTACAGTTAAGAGTTTATGAGATTTCTAAATTCTAATGCTCGTATGATTTAGTTAGATGTCTGCACTTAACTTTCAACTGTACGTTGGATTTGTCAGATACAACTAAAAAAAAAAAAAGGGTTTAGATTTTTAATTGGCAATTTTTTATATTCCCTTAAAAAAAAAAGAAAAAAAGAAAAAAGAAAACAATTTGTTAGATTCCTACTTTTCTAGTTGACAATGTATTCTAACTTTCACTTTTTGTATCTTCCAGATTTCAGCGTCTGTCAATTTGGCTGAGGAAAATAAGGTGCCGAAATTAATTGCTGAAAGTACATGGAATCTGGAGATTTAATTGTCTTAGAATATATATTCTTTATTTTTCATTTGCATGTTGAAATCTGTCAAGATCAGACAAACAGCTTCTAATTGGCTGCAATTCATGAAACTTTGAGCTTCCTTTTCCCCTAGACACTGTATATTTTTATAAGTGAGCTGATATCCTGGTAAAGGCCAGCTCAGTGGCAAACTGGCAATGATTGTCAAACTGCTAGTTTTTCTTATGAAATATGAACTTCTGGTCAATATAATTGTGCAACAGCCTTAACCTGTCAACATTTTGCTATTCATTTGTCTACACTTTACTAGTGTAGCATGCAAGGGAGGCAGATGTAGAGGTTTGGTATAATTTATTTAACAATTACTGTGCGGGTGGGATGCTTATCATCTGGGCCTAGATTGTTTGTGTTTCGATAAGGTGGCCCTGGATTCATGGTATTGCTTGATCTTGACCCGGAAGTTCGCTTGCTTCTCGAGTTGGTTTTGTGTTCCCTACGTTAAATGTGATTTGAGCTTGTTCACAGTTTTAAGTGAGCATGTTGAGTCTGTTACATTGAGCTTCTTCCCGGAACCAGATGAGCCTTTGGGAATTGACTGTTCAATCTAAAAATTGGTGCTTGTACTTAAAGCTTCCAAAGGTTTTTACCCTTTATTTTCTATTAATACTAAGATAATTAGGCTAGGTAAATTTTTTTTTCCTTAATTTTCTGTTTCTAAAAAAAAAAAATGTCTTGCCAATTGGAAATTTACTATAATAAACATAGAACTCAAGCCTGCTTCCATCTAAAAAATTTAGTATGGTATGGGTCAAACTGTGTTATTAAAACCACAATTTGAAAACTTGTTTGATAAAGAAGTTGAAAAAAGAATTTTTTTCCATTAAAAAGGAGCCAAAATTACTGCTCAGTCAGCAGTAACGATAGCTTGTAAACATCAATAACAAAGTAACGAGAGGTTGCTTTGAATTAGGGGTGGCAAATGGGCGGGTTGGGTCATAAATGGGTTGGGTGTGTAATTACCTATTTATTCATTTACGTCCCGTTTATATATAAATTAATTATCCATTACCAACTCAACCCATTTAATTAGTAACCCACCCATTTAACTCAATATGACTCAAATACCTCTAAAACTACTTGAATACCCTATTGACCTTCAAAATTACCAAAATATCCTTAAATACCAAAAATGATACAAATACCCCTACACTTCCAGAATTACCAATATACCCTTGGACATCCAAAATTATCCCCAAAATCTCTAAAATGAGCAAAACACCCATGAAACCTCTAAAATGATGAAAATACCTCCGATATCTCTAAAATCACCATATATGCTTAAAACCCACTAAAATGACCAAAATACCTCCAAAATCTCTAAAATGACTAAAATATCCCCTAAAAATGACCAAAATACCCGCGAAACCCAAGAATGACCAAAATACTCTTGAAACTCAAAAAATGACTAAAATACCCCCGAAACCCAAAAATGACCAAAATACCCTTGAAATCTAAAAGTGACCAAAATACCCCCAAAGCCCATAAAATAACCAAAATACCCCCAAAACTCAAAAAATACCAAAATACCCCCGAAACCCAAGAAATGACCAAAATACTCTCAAAACCTAAAAATGACCAAAATACCATCGAAACCTAAAAAATTACCAAAATACCCCAAAACCTAAAAATAACCAAAATACTTCTGAACCCTAGAAATTTACTGAAATAACCAAAAAATCTAAAAATTATTTAAATAACCCTAAAACTAGAAGATGACATAAATGCCCTCGTAACCTATAAAATGACTAAAATACCCTTAGAATCTAAAAGATGATCAAAATAACCCCGAAACCTAAAAAATTACTGAAATTCCCTCAAAACCTATAAAATGACTGAAAGACTCTTAGAACCTTTAATTTGTCAAAAATATCCTCGAAACATCCAAAATACCCTAAACCTCTATTTCGGTAATTTCAGATGTTTCTGGTGTATTTTGGTCATCTTACATGTTTAGTGGTATTTTGGTCATAATTTGGGTTTCAGGGGTTTTTATCGATCATTTTTTTTTTAAGGTTTTGGGGTTATTTTGGTCATTTTTTAGGTTTTTGGGGTATTTCGATAATTTTTTAGGTTTCAGGGTATTTTGGTAATTTTTTTAGGTTTCGGGGGTATTTTAGTTATTTTTTAGGTTTTGGAGGTATTTCGGTCAATTTTTAGGTTTATGATGTATTTTGGTAATTGTTAGGTTTTGGTGGTATTTCGATCATTTTTTTAGGTTTTTGGGGTATTTTAATCATTGTTTTAGGTTTTGGGGTTATTTTAGTCATTTTTTAGGTTTCAGGGTATTTTATTTTTTAGGTTTAGGGTATTTTGGTAATTTTTTAGGTTTTAGGGGTATTTCAGTCATTTTTTAGGTTTAGGGGGTATTTTGGTAATTCTTAGGTTTTTAGTGTATTTCGGTCATTTTTTTAGGTTTTTGGGGTATTTTAGTCATTTTTTAGGTTTCAAGGGGGGTATTTTAGTCCTTTTTTTAGGTTTCAGGGTATTTCAATCATTCTTTTAAGTTTAGGGGGTATTTTGGTAATTTTATGGGTTTCAGAGGCATTTTAGTCATTTTTTAGGTTACGGGGTAATTTGGTAATTTTTTCGGGTTTCGGGGGTATTTTAGTCATTTTATAGGTTTCAGAGGTATTTTGGTCATTTTTTAGGTTTCTGGGATATTTTAGTCATTTTATAGGTTTTAGAGGTATTTTGGTTTTTTTTTTTGGGTTTCAGGGGTATTTTGGTCATTTTTTGGGTTTTGAGGGTATTTTGGTCATTTTTAGGTTTTAGGGGTATTGTGGTCATTTTTTTGGTAATTTTTAGGTTTTGGGGATATTTTGGTAATTTTTAAGTTTTGGAGGTATTTTGGTCATTTTTAGAGTTTTGGGGGTATTTTGGTAATTTTTAGGTTTTGGAGGTATTTTGTTCATTTGTTAGGCTTTTGGGGGTATTTTGGTCATTTTTTGGGGTTTCGGGGGCATTTTGGTCATTTTTTAGGTTTCGGGAGTATTTTGGTCATTTTTTGGGTTTCGGGGTTATTTTGGTAATTTTTTGGGTTTTGGAAGTATTTTGGTCATTTTTAGGTTTCGGGGGTATTTTGGTAATTTTTTGGTATTTTTTAGGTTTTTGGGATATTTTGGTCATTTGTTAGGTTTTCGGGGTATTTGAGTCATTTTTTGGGTTTCGGGGATATTTTGGTCATTTTTTTGGTTTTGTAGGTATTTTGGTAATTTTTAGATTTTTGGGGTATTTTGGTAATTTTTTAAGGTTCTGTGGGTATTTTGGCCATTTTTTGGGTTTTGGAGGTATTTTGGTAATCTTTTGGATTTTGGGAGTATTTTGGTCATTTATTAGGTTTCAAGAGTATTTTGGTCATTTTCTAGAAATTTAGATTTTATATTGTTTATTTTAATTTTAGATGGGTTTAGTGGGGTATTAGTGGATTTATCCATTTAGACCCATCTAATTAATAACCAAATGGGTCTTTACCCATTTAACCCAAATATTCAAATGGGTTGGGTTAAGACTTATCTAAATAAGGTGGATAATTAGTGGGTTCATGGATATGGGTAAAAATTGCCACCCCTACTTTGAATCCATGAAATATCTAATTAAATAACATAGCAGACTTCCTTCCAAATTTGTGTCTTCAACCCCAAAATCACTATAATGGTACAATTTGTTCCTCAACAAGTTGTAATCTTATCAACGAAACAATGCTTCTACTAAAACATTGATTCCTTTTAGTCAGAATTTTACCAAAGTAACCAAACAAGACCAAATTAGAACCAAAGCCATAAAACATACAACCTAAGGGATCGATCTATAAGCTAAAGAAACACAATATTATGAAGTTTTTACATTTTCAAAATTGAGTCACAAAATCCGTAGTACGTCAAAATAAGAGCAAGTTTAGAATATATTGACAAAACATTTGGAGCAAATGAAACCACAGGGCATCTTACTCTTGGCTAGTATGTAAAAGAAGACTATTGTCTAAACTAGTAAGCTTTGGAGATTAATGAATAATTATCGAATTCGCGCAAGTCAAATGAAGAAGAAGGATCAGTGCACCTGACTTTTGCTAATTGTCGAGTCTCTAGGCTATAAGAAAAGATGGCGTCCGAAATTTTAAGATATAATATCTGCAAGTCATCATCAAAGGCAATAACATGTATATAATCTAAACTTTTTAGGAACCTTATCTTTTCCTCATCATCAAGAAATAACACACAATCTTGCAACTTCAATTCATCATCTGTCACACACTGCTTGAGCAACCACTTGCAGTTTAAGTCTTCGTAAGTCCATATATGAAATCCTCCAAAACCTGAATGACAGTATTGTAGTTGACCTTCGGACTCCCACAATAATTCTTCCTTAAGCCAATTGATGAGAATCAACAAGCATTCAAGGATCCATTGCATGTTCCAGTTGGGCCTATTACTAAAGCAAGATCCAAGAAGATCAAAGAAGCACTTAATGGGCTGATTCAAGAGATTTGGGCTGATTCTAACGTAAGACATTCTAAGCTTGGCCCAAAGGAAGATGAAGGCATAATAAATTTAATTCAAGCTATTGAGGGCTGATCTGGTTTAATTGGGCTTAATTTATGACGTGGATTAATGGCTGATTGATTTTTCAGCTTCATATCAGTTAATAGATATTTTTCCTAGTCTGGAGCATCTATTTTTGGACTAGATCTACCTTAATTTTAGGCTTTTATTATTTAGAACGTTTTTAGCTATTTTTCCTATTTGGGATATGCTAATTTCAGACCAAATCAACTTTTATTTAGGGTTTTATTATTTAGTACGTTTTTTATATTTTTCTATTTTCAGTCATGCCTTATAAATAGCATGCACTCATTGTAATAAGGGATTATAAAATAAAAATCAGAAAATGTGAGGTTTTGCTCTTCTTTTGGTTCTTCAAGAACTGTGAACTTATCAAGGATTCTTCCTTGTGGTGTTCAAACTTTATACCTTTGGTTCATGATTCCATTATAATCATTGGGTCAAAGTCTGTTACTTATACCTTTGGTTCGCGTTTCACTTATAAACGTTGGGTCAGGGTTCTATCAAAATCTGAATTTTAGCTTTCTTGGGCAATTATTCCAATACTGTTTGTTGGGTCTCAAAGCGTGTCGTTTGAGGTTCGCATCACCAATGCCCTATTCTGGGTAATGACACGAGATTAAAGAAACCCTTTTCAACATTATAAACCAGCATGCTTTTGCCCCATGTGCTATAGAGTTTTCCCTTCCAGTAAAGTGAAGAATCACTGCAGCCCCTAATATCAGTTAAAAACGAGGAGTTTAGAACTCTTGCTTCATGTTCTTTCCATTCCATTGTTTCAGATGAAAAAATGTAGCATTTGATTACTTTGCTGAATCCGTCCACTGAGTAATGTATCACCTTGAAGTGCTTTTGTGACCCATCAAAGACAAGAGCTGCAAAAATTAAACAGTGCCATCTCTGATGGAAAGGAATTTCTAGACATTGGTTAAGAACAGGGTTTGAAACAACAAACTTTGTACAAGCCTCTCCATCCTTTGTAACACGTTCTTCATCTATCGCCAAATATAGGAGCAAGCCATTGCAAGAATCGAGCAAGAAGCCACCATGGAATGTGTGACTGAATATCAGAGAGGTTTGTCCCCAAGTTACTCCCCCTTGGTCTTCAAATGTGATGAAAATGGCTTCACCCATTGTGTCTTGTCTCCTACGATCATAAACTATGCTTGTGGAAGATTTGAAGGAGCTCGAGTGGCGGAGATAGGTTATTAAATCACACCAAGTCTTTGATACACACTTCAATCTTGTACGAGCTTTTAAGGGGATATGAGAGAGGATTTTTTCTACAAGTTCCAGACATAGATCTTCAAATCCAACCTGTGTGTCCAATTTTTGCTTTTTCTTTTCTTGGGAATTTATCCCCATTGTAATCAATCTGACTGCCTGTTAATGAGGAGGATATGAATTTTGAATACTACGTTATATATACAAACTTGAAACCTTACAGTGAAATTAAAAATCACTTAAATCAAACAAGACCCAATAAGAACTAAAGCCATACATGATACAATCCAAGGACAAAAAACACAATCTACTGAAATTTTCTAAAGAGAAACTTCTCCGAAGACAAAAAAATATAAATAATGTAAGTGAATTTTGGTTTAATTTTCGAACACCGCAATCCAATAAAATCCGCAATGAACACTGACTTGAATACTGATTATATATCAGCATTCAGTTCCTAACAAGTATATTAATCTATAAACCAAAATAATAACCTAATGTTACTAATTACAATAAAAATTGCAATTGTCTACAAACAAATTAGACTGCTGAATATATAGGATTGTTTGAGAAGTATATATAAAGTTTATAAACTGTAGCTTCGCATATTTAAAATTTTAATATAAATACCTATTTCCGCATAATTCAAAAGAAAAACATGGAACTTTAAAAGACATATTGAAAATAAACAGAATTTTGTGCGATACGTACATTGATAATCACGGATTTGAAAAACATTGGGAATAGAAGGGAAGAATGCCGCACGGTATGCAAGAAAAACAAATATCACCAAGTTTCTCAAAAAAAAAAAATTAAAAGACCAAAGTATTGCCAAGCTAGTAATATTTGGTAGGAGTCTTGTTGAGGTGTACCGCCAAGGTAGGAGTCTTTAGTGATGGTGTGATGCACTTTAATAACTGGGTATATCGGGTTGGATGGTTTTTACTTTTTTCATGATTTTGTTGGGTTAAAAATTTTTTAACCCAACCCAGCCTGTATGGATTGGTTTGGGTTAGGCCGGGTTAGTGATTTGTCCATACATGTATTTTGCGTGAAAAAATAAAAAAATCTTTCATCAAATTATTTAAACTCTTTTTTTAATAAATTATTATAGGGATAGGACTCCTTGTGGAGTTCCCACTTGAGTAGTATTTTTTTTTTTTTTTTTTGTATGAACTTCCCACTTGAGTAGTTAATGATATATAATAATTTATATCTATAATCTATCTATAATAGTCGAAGACGTTTTTGTCACATAAATTTCAGTAGTTCTACAATTTTAAATATCATTTTTTTTTTTTAATCTATATAATCTAGATGCAACTCCACTTGAAGCCTAGGGTTCAAATGAAACCTCTTGAATTGGCCTAATGAAACCACTTGAAGCCTTATGTCTGAATGGCCTAATGGTTAAGCTACTTGAATTGGCCAATGAAACCACTTGAAACCTTATGTCATTGTCTAAATGGCCTAATGATTAAGCTAATTGCTGTACAAGAGTGCAAGAAACTGAAGCGATATAATGCCTTTGAATATCAAGATTTAGCACCTTAGAGCATCCACAGTAGTGGAGTTAAAAATATAACTATTTAGCTCCACCAAAAATTACTTTATCTATTTTACTTACACACATGCTGCAGCAGTGGATCTATTTTAACTTTTAACATAATAAAATAATATAAACATCACAATAAAATAATATATCTACTACAATAAAATAATCCATCTCACTACAATAAAATAATATATTCACTATATACAACTATCACAGCCACACACACAGAGGGCGTTTGGATTGAGATTATTCTCACGGCGCGTTTTCATTTTCACGTTTTTTTTTTTTTTTTCCAGGCGTGAGAGGGAGCAAAGCGGAACTGTGCGGCTACTGTTCACATGAACAGTAGCCACATTTGTTGACTTCTGTCCATGAACAATGCATTTGTGCACTGTTCATGGACCCACAAATTTCATTTTTTATCAACTCTTTCATTAAAAATGGGTCCCATAGTACTATTTACACATTTAAAAATTATTTTGCTACAGTATTTTCAGTTTTCAGTTTCAGCAACAATAAGTTCAATCCAAACGGACCCACAACCAAAACCACAACCACCACCATCACAGCCCACAATAAAGAAAAAAAAAAATCAACAAAGCCTACACCCACTAGACCCACCAGGCAACACCCACACCTACCACCACAAAACCCACCTGAGCCACCACCACGAACACACTGATCTACCCACAAATCCACCCACAACCTAGCCACCCACCGATGAACCAAGCCACCCATCGACGCTGATCTACCCACACAACCACAACCACCAACGCCGATCTAGTCCATTCCTCACTAGGTAATATATCCATTGATGCCGACGAACCCAGCCCCCCACCAATGCCGATATACCCACACAACCATAACCACCACCACACCATAGCCGACAGCAGGGGAAAAAATCAAAAAAAAAAAAAAAAAAAAGAAGCAACCAAATAAGGGCGAAATGGGTTGGCGGCGTGGGTCTGCGATGTGTCGGTGGCATAGGTCAGCAGCATGGGAGTGGGCTGGCAACGGTGAAGTAGATCAGCGAAGCAAAGAGTAGATGAAGGAGAGAAAAAAAAAATGAGAAAGAAAAAGGAAGAAAGAAGAGAAGCCGGAGAGAGAAAAGAAAGAAAGAGAAAAAAAATTTTAAATGAAAGAGG
>NW_027069502.1:962360-1077956 GCF_002906115.3 Quercus suber
ATGAAATGCTTTGGGGAGTTGAAAATAAGCGTAGATTCGAAGATTCTAAAGAAGTCAACCTTTCGATCTGCTGCTGAATCCAGGAGTAAGCAATACAACCTGGAAAACTTCTCTCTCGTTGGGCAAATATGTGTTGTCAATCTTGTCGTGTTGATGTTTAAGAAAAGGCTCAAACCCCTCACTGGGCACATAAACATAGTTGAATTTACTGTGTTGTAGTTCAATAGAAAGGCCTCCTTAATTGGGAAAATAAACTACGTCACACTAATAAACAGTGTCAAATTGAACATTATGTAGTTCAAGAAGTTTTTGAGAGGCCAAGTCAATATGGTTTGAGCAAGAATATATAGGGCAAATATTTGGTAGGGAATTGGATGGGTAGGAGGTTCATATCGCTGATCAATATCAACTAGCACCTATACCAGAGTTGGTTCAACTCATTTTGTAGAGTGAGTTTTCCTTGAGGCATTTTTTGAAGAGTTATTAGTTTTTTCCAATATTGCAATGGTGGTACTATCAATTTTTTTTGTAGGCAAAAAAAAAAAAAAAACCATTAATTTGATATATTTTTGTAAACAACTTTAGCCTCGATTGAATTGGTTTCTTTGTAGCAGTACCACTATGATCATGCTAAAATTGTGCAATATTGACCATATTATTGCATTGTTAAATATTTTTCATATAATATATGGCCACATTTTTATGAAGGTTTTTAATATTTGTATAGTAAATTCTACAATCATAGTTAACATGCCATGCCTAAACTAGTATAGTTTATTTTTCAACTTAATTTCTTATGCACAACTTTGTAAAGTTTTACATCATCTAGGTAGAAATATAGTTTTACCAACTTTTAGCTAATAAGTAGATAAATTTTCAACAAATAAGCCGATAAAGTTTGAGGAAAAAAACCTAATTCAACTTTTAGCTAATAAGTTTTCAGCAAATAAGTAGATAAATTTTGAGGGAAAAAAAACCTAATTCAAAGCACATTTACTTTATAGAAAAATTCAAAAAAAAAAATTTAAGTAAAATTTTATTTCGGCATCCAAAACATGCATTATTTTATTTATTTATTTTTCCTTGAATAAAACAAGCTTTAAGTCTGCTTTCCTACAGAGGATCCCAGTTCATGTTTCAATCATAGTAACATATCAATAAACGCAACGACCCAACCCAGCCGAAAAGCCCCAAACAAACCAATAGTTTTGGCAAACTAAACCTAGAAATTGCACCAATCATAACAAAAATTTATTGTCTAAATGGCCTATTAGTTGAGTCACCCTTACTGGAAATAAAGAAATTTGACAAGAGAGTGTGTGAGAGTTATGGACTACAAGAAACTGAAGTGATACGATGCCTTCGAAGGTCGAATAGAATTCATGCTTTAGAAATGAGAGGACAAGATGTTCTCCCTTATTGGGAAAATAATTATCATTTTTTCTGTGTTTATATTCAAGAAGAGGGTTAGGGCGTATAAGCATAGTCGAATTTACTGTGTTATAGTTAAGAGGAGGGCCTCCCTAATTGGAGAAATATATAGTGTCAAACTGAAGATTTTGTAGTTTAAAAATGAGAGAGTAGATCAGTTTGGTTTGAGCAAGAAAATGGCGAGACCAATATTTTGTAGGGAATTGGATGACTTCATATCATTATATTAATAACAACTAGCACCTTAGAGCATTTGTATCAAAGGTTCTAAATTTTGTAGCTTTTAGCATCTCAAAAGGCCACTTTATCTATTTTACCACTTCACTATAAAATACATCCAACATCACAAGTTCTATTTTTTTAGCACTTCATTTAAAATAATATAAACAACCCATTAAAATAATAAAAAAACATCACCACAAAATCTACAACAACCAACCACAACTCATTACCACTAGCCACTGCACCTCCACCACCAACCACATCCATAACTCACCACCCACCGCAAGAAGAAGAAGAACAAAAAAAAAAAAACCCACAACCTATCACCACCAGCCACAATACAACCTACCATCACAACCACAACCCACCGTCACAACCATAACCCACTGCCACCGCCAAACCCAGAGATCGCCATAGCCAAACCCACAACCATTATCAACCACCATCGCCACTACAACCACCAATCCACAATACCCACACCTAAAATCAATTACCACCACCACAACCAAAAATCCACAAGACCCTCACCCAAAATCAACCACCACCACAACTACAACCACCAATCCAAAAGACCCACCCCCAAATCAAGTACCACCAAGGCACCACCGCCAATCCACGAAACTCACTCCAAAAATCAACCACCACCACCACCACAACCACCAATCCACAAGACCTACACCTAAAATAAACCACCACCACCAATCCACAAAATTCACTCTCAAAATCAACAACCACCACCATCACCACAACAATCTGACACAAACCCATACCAATAGCCTAGGCACGAACCAAGGACAACCACCAATGAGTACAGACCACCACGGTGACTAGAAGAGAGACTAGGATGAGCAACCTTGAGCCATCGTGTGAGAGGATAGAGGTGATGGAGGAGAAGTGAGATAGAGAGAGTGCAGAGAATGGGTTTAGCCGAATGGGTTGTGGGGAAGAGGGGAGAGGGGAGAGGAGAGAGAGAGGAGAATGAAGAATAAAATCAAATAAAAAATTTATAACATTTAGCTACAATGAGCTGTTACTATTAAGTATTAACAGCTCACTGTAGCTAGCTGCCAAATTTTTTAAGATATAGCATTATTGATGGAGCTAGGTCTTTGTGTTTGGAGCTATAAAAATAACATTTCATCTCGTTTACAACATTTGTTGTGAATGCTCTTATAGTAGGGTTAACTTAAAACATTTTATGGTTTAAGGAGATAATTTAAACTGGAGAGTTATTAGTTTCTTCCAATATCCCAATGATGGAACTATCGTTGAATGCTTATTTGCAAAAAAAAAAAAAAAAAATGATATATTTTTTAAAGAATTTCAATCTCAATTGAATTGATTTATTTGTAATAGTACCACTATAATCATGCTAACCGTCTAAAAAAACTAAAATCATACTACAATCATGCAATATTAAATATTGTTGATGGTCATTTTTGTAAAATAGGCCCAACTTAGCCATGCAGGCAGCAAATAGAGGTGACAAATATAGAATAAAACCATTAAACTTAAGCGGTAGGAATAATGGATCACAGGCCCATAACATAAACAAATGAGTCTTTGAGGAAGCAAATGGGCCCGGAAAGAGAGAAATGGCACTCATGGGCAGTATATGGTATGAAAAAGTGAGAATGGGCCGCGGTAGGTCTAAGGCAATGCAAACAAAGAAAGTAGGGGTTGATGGCAAGCCCATAAACCCCAAGGATGAGAATAAGGAAATTGGACTGGAGAAACCCAATCAAGTTAGTAAAAGCCCATGGGAATGCAGAGTTAATGAGTAGGCCGAGGAAGTCCAAAGGAAGTAAATGGCCCGCAGGCCCAACGGAAAACGAAAGGGACACTGGAGCCCATAAGTAAGAACACCAGTGGCCATATTAAGCCACTAGGGGAAAGAATGGAATGACAGGCCTGAAAAGAGGCCCAACATGAGCAAATTGCCGCGGCAAGAAATGCCAAGTAATGTGGTAGAAAGCTAGGATAATTAAGAAGTAAGCTGAAAGAAATAAGAAGCCCAGTATCAAGTAAAGCCCCGTCCCTAGAGGGAACAGTAAATTATGTAAACAGCCCACGTAAAAGAACAAAGAAGTGCGGTAGGTTGTGCAAATAAAAGCTCCAGATCACGGCAAACGCATGAGCAGCAAGTAGATTTTGAATATACATAACAGGAAGGCACGCACAAGGTCCAGGCACCACCAGCTTGTACCCAGCCAATATGGGATGTGGTGGGGCCATGGGTCTGAGGTAAGAGGTAAGGGGGGTGTGGTTTGGTGGTGGGGAGAGGGGAAAAGATCTATTTTGCGATTCCTGCCCAAGCCCTTTTAGGAGGTACGTCCTGCTGGGATGACAGACCCCTAAAAGAGGCAATGTTGAGGGCGGAACTGTTGAGTGCATGCCATGGAGAGAGAGAAAAAGCATTTACGCCATGGCAGGAAAGGATGCCACGACAGACTAACAAACAACACAAACCTGCCTTTGTCTAGCAAGGGTAAGTGAAACACAGATGAGCCTCTGGGTGGTCAGCAAGTACACTCAGACCAGACAAAGACGGTTAAGGGGGTAAAGTGGTAAAATCCGGTCACGATAGACCTTATAAAAGGACCCTTGTCGTGCCCTGCAAAGAGGATCAAAAAATAGAGGTATCATGAAGTAAAAGGAAAATAAAAGAAAAAGAAAAGAAATAAGAAAAGATAAGAGAGAAAACAGAAAACAAAGAGAAAAAGTGTAATGGGCATGCACTAATAGATCGGTTCCTTTCTCTCCCCCTCAAAATCCCACTTTCTTGAAGACGATTGAACAATAGTGATTCCTTTAGGCACTAATCATTTAGGTCTAATTCCCTCAAAGTCATTAATCCCCACGATATGATATTTTCCTGGGAGATTAGTTTCATTGAGAGGAAGCGTTATTCTTCTTTGGTCTTTGCCACTACGGACTCAAACTTAACTTGATATTATTTATTTGATTAATTCATATTGTCATTTAATCTTTCACTTCTTTTTGTAAAGCCATTGTCATTACTGTGATTGTCATAAAAAGAGAGATTACTTAGTTATTTCCCATCTGCCGTGACTTATTTAAAACAACTCTGCCTGCTATAAGCACTCTCTTGGTAGACGAGGCCAAGTTTGTGCACAAGCCGGCTCAGAGTGAGTTGTAGTTGGGCTGGTCTCAACTCTCCTACTCAGAATACCTGGGCCCATCACCGCAGGAGGCAACCTAGCCCAAAGCATAACACAAAAAAGGCCCCTATAAACATTTTATTAGCATGTTAAATGTTTTTTTCATGCAGTATACCACTACATTTCTATTATCAAAAGTAAACAAAAAAAAGGAATGATATGTCTACAACATTTTTTCAACAAATCCTAAGTGGCAGATTATTACCGGTTGTTATTGTTGAGGCAAAAAAGTAATCTTAATGTTAATTTCAAATTTGAACCAATAACAACTAACTACTTGTAATTTGTTGTAAAAATATTGTAGACGTAGCATCTCTCAAACACAAAAACTCTTTTAGTTAAATATATTTTTAGTAAAAGTTACGCAATTATAGGTAACATACCTTGACTAAACTATAACTATTACAATTTATTTTTCAACTTGTTAGCTTTAGTTGCTTATGCACAACTTTGTATAGTTTCACATCATCTAGTCTAGATAGAGGTAGAAATACAGTTTTTCCAACTTTTAACGATCTTCTATAAAATAAAATGAAAAACTTTCAGCAAATAAGTAAATAAATTCTCAGCAAAAAAAAAAAAAAAAAACCTAATTCAAATCACATTTAAAGTTCTAATATATTTTGTCCCATTTATTTATCCTTGAAAAGAACCATCCTAAGAGCATTAGCATTGGAAAATGCTAATGCTACTCTATTTTACCATTCCAAACCACACTTTATCATTATACCATACCATTTTACAATACTTCCAGCATCCCAAAACTCTATTTTTATTAAAATATTATTTTTAATCTTTTTTTATTATTTCTTTCTTAATTGTCACTTTTTTTCAATTTTTTCAGCTTACCTATGATTTCCAACGGTCACATTTTGCTAGGTTCAAAAAAAAAAAAAAAAGTTTTTTTTTTTTTTTCATTTTGAAGTGGAAACTTTATAACATAAAAGCCAACAAGGAATACAACAAGAGACAAAGGCCACAGCAATCAACAAATACAACAGAAGCTATACCAACGCCAACAGATCATTTTGAACTAGCCTAGACACCACAGATGGGGTATCCCCGTTCCACATGCAAGAAGTCCCAGTTCTACGCGCAAACTGAGCTAGCTCATGCGCAACAGCATTAAAATCTCTACTCAGATGTTTAAAAATACAGCTTTCAAAGCTCTCACACACAAAAAGAACTCCCTACAGAATGTGCCCCAAATCACTACCTATGTTATTGCTGGGTTCCGCAACAATAGTTTCACACTGATATAATTCACAACAAAACTTATATAATTCATCCAAATATCCAACACATATGCATCCCAATCAAAATATCAAACCCGAAAACCTAGCAACACCCAATCAATCCCTTCCCACTTTAGCATCAATAGCCCAACTTTTGTCATTATTCAATATCAAACCTGAAAACCCAGCAACACCAAATCAATCCCTTCTCACTTTAGCATCAATAGCCCAACTTTTCTCATTTGAATAATGACAATAACATTCACAGCCTTTGTAACATTCATAGCCTTTGTAACATTCAAACATTCAAACATAAGACAAATAAAAAACCCCTCTTCTCTTTAACAGCCTTTCAAACATATCACAGCCTTTGTAACATTCAAACATCACAACTGAATAATGACAATAAAAAACCCAAGTGTTGAGGTAATCCAAGTGTTCATACAACAAGTATCAGCAATAGTTACAAACTGCCATACAACAAATGTTCATACAACAAACTCAATCCTTTGTAACCCAAGTGTTCATACAACAAACTAACTGCCATGTTTAAGAGTCAGCAATAGTTACTTCCACCTCCACACCAGGCTCAATCGTAATGGAGGTAATCTACTTAACAACATCTAGGGAGCTAAACAGGTCAATAACATGCTTGTGGATACAAAGTTCAAATCTATCCCAAGTGTTGGTACCTACAAACCAGAAATGAAAAGAATTCACAATAATATTCATACAAGGAAATGAACAACACAAAAACATCTTTCATAATAGATACATTTCTCAAACACTTACCAAGTTCCTACAACTCCCTTTGTAATTACCATAAATGCTCAATGAGGTCTGATTGGAGTTGAAAATGATTTTTATGGTCTCGAATACATTGATGGGTTTCAATGAACTCCGTAAATGTATTTGTGTTCTCTCGTGACAGTTGTATAGTAGGATTGTCATCAATTTGCTCATAATCTAATTCCACCGCTTTATTTACATCTCGCTCATCCTTAACGATCATATTATGAAGAATTACACACACTTTCATGATGTCTTGAAGCGTTTCACTATGGAAAAATCTTGCAGGTCCACGCACAATTGCAAATCTTGCTTGAAGCACCCCAAATGCACGCTCTACATCCTTCTTATTCGCCTCTTGGGCTTTTGCAAATAATTTGTTTTTGTGTCCTTGTGGAGATGGAATTGTTTTAACGAATGTTGACCACTTTAGATATATGTCATCGGCAAGGTAGTATCCCATTGTATACTCATGACCATTGATTGAGTAATTAACTGCAAGAGCACGTCTTTGTTCAAGCTCAGAAAATATAAGAGACCGTTCTAATACATTAATGTCATTATTTGACCTAGGTAACCCAAAAAATGCATGCCATATCCAAAGATCAAATGATGCTATTGCTTCCAAAACAATGGTTGGCTCACGAATGTGACCAGAGTACTGACCTTTCCATGCAACCGGACAATTTTTCCATTTCCAATGCATGCAATCAATGCTCCCTAGCATCCTTGGAAATCCACGTCTTTCCCCATTGGCTAAAAGTCTAGCAATGTCTTCGTTGTTTGGGGACCTCAAGTATTCCTTGGAGAAAATATCAACCACCGCTTTAACAAATTTTTTTAGACTTTTCATTGCAGTGAATTCTCCAATCTGCAAATACTCATCCATAAAATCAGCTGTAACTCCATACGCAAGCATCCTAAGTGCAGTTGTTATCTTTTGAAGAGAAGATAAACCCCATTTTTGTGCACTATCTCTTTTTTGCATAAAGTAAGATTCATATGCCTCTACCTTATGCTGAATACGGAGAAAAAGATTCTGACTCATCTGAAATCTCCTCCGAAATAAATTAGGAGGATACATTGGTGTGTCGGCAAAGTAGTCGAGATAAAGTCTTTTATGGCCTGCCAAGCGATCACGTTCGATATACTGACGACGTTTACGTTGTACTCTTGAACCCTTAAGAACTCGCCTCATTATCTCATCCTCGTCCGAGTCGTCAAAAAGCAACTTTTTAAAAAGAGAGCGACCCATAGAGACAACCTTAAAGACAACAGTGTTAGGAAATTATCAACTATTATTGAACAAGAAATTATCTCACTTAAATAGCTTAAAACGTACTTAAAACAGCCCCATAACAGATTTTGACAAATTCTGCCACTAAAACAGACATAAAACAGCCACATAGACAAACTTCAAGAAAAATTACACACACTTAAATAGCTTAAAACATACTTAAAACAGCTCCATAACAGATTTTGACAGATTCTTATTATGAGCTTAAGGTTTTATATAGGTTGGTGTTCTTGCTTTATTACTGTTTTATACTTTATTTGAAGAATAAACATGAAGAATACAATCACAAAACCATGGCAAGCGAAGTCAATTAATAGTCTAGTGCCCTGTTTTATAGGTAGTAAGTTGACATTGAGAAAACACGGGTGCATATAATGCCTCCTCTGGGACTATTGCACTGTAGCAACTATTGTATCAGAAATAATATATTTTATTCATGTTTTCCCCCCGAAACTTCTCTCTCATCACTACATTATGCGCGGGGACTTCTCACTCTATTCCCTCTCTGTTTCTCCATTTGGTCTCTCATCTCCGAAATTTCTCACTTCATCACCATCTTCGAAATTTCAGACTTCATCACCATCGCCGAAATTTCTCACCCATCTCCATCTCCGAAATTTCTCACCCGATTCACCCTCACCCATTCATCCTCACCCATCTCCATCGCTGAAGCTTCACCTTCACCCATTCACCGATTCAACCTCACCTCACCCATTCACCGATTCACCCTCACCCATCTCAACCGATTCACCCTCACCCATTCTCAAGGGTTTTTGGGTTTGGTTCAGATTTTGCAAAAATGAAGCTCCGTCGGTGTTAGGGGATTTAGCTCCGTCAGTTTTGGTGCTGACTGAAAGGTGGGTTTTGATCAATGTATTAGAGTTTTGTGTTTGTGTTTCTTTTCTCTCTCTGCAATAAAAAGAGGGTTTCAGCTTGTGTTTGTGTTTGGGTTTTGATAAAATAATTGTTGTTGATGTTTGCAGAGTTTTTGTTGTTGATTTAGCATCTTCAAAAAGTTTGCTCAGTTCTTCAATTATTAGTAAGTATCTCTCTCTATCTATTTCTCTCCCTTCTCTCTTTTCTCTTTGTTTCTGTACCCCTCTATAACCGTTCTTTGATAAGCATTTTTTTTCCTCACAAATCATTCAACAGCTCAATTAGTTTTATAATTACGATATCTAGTTGCTCTATGGTGTTTTATGCTTTCATTTTTATTATTTATTCTTTTTGTTTAGAAGGGTGTGTACCATGTATCACCAAGTTTGTCAGCAACACATGTTGTTTCTCTTATCTATCTATCTAATCTTTTAACTTTTCCACATTGCTGTGGTTACGAATGCATATGTATCAAGGGTCCAAACTAATATAGAGTAAATTGCAATGTTCTTGTCATCCAAGTAATGCACTTGATGTTGATAGGGCCATTTAACATTCGTAAGTTGGAGTCATATTATAGAGCCAAAATATGTGCTAACTTCCATAGATATTCTCCTATTGAATGAGATGAAAATATTAAATATGCATAGGCGGTTTCAGTAGCCTGACAATTGAATTGTGAAGTACTTACGATGTATAGTAAAGTCCTAGTGAGGATTTTAAGGGGAAATATGGTGATGACCTTACAGATATGTTTGAACTCTGAACTAAAACAAGATGAGGCATGAAATATAAATCCTTCATGAGCTACTAAATTATGCAAAAAATAATGAAGGCATTATGCACAGTGGTCAATTGCTAATTCTTTAGACCCCGGAAGGTCT
This sequence comes from Quercus suber, assembly GCF_002906115.3. Classification (NCBI taxonomy): domain Eukaryota; kingdom Viridiplantae; phylum Streptophyta; class Magnoliopsida; order Fagales; family Fagaceae; genus Quercus; species Quercus suber. Next base: position 972,277 of record NW_027069502.1, read on the forward strand.
CATGAATAACAAATAACTTAGTGACAATTGAACATCAAATTAGTGAAGTCTTAGCAGAACCTCACTTAATTTTTTGGGGTCATTTTCAAAATTTATTCTGAAATGATCCTGAAAGAATTAACTAGCAAGTCATGGAAAATTTTATATTTGTAGTTTTCAAGTATCAAATAGTGTGCAATTTGGAGTTTTCAAGAGGAGGTTATGGCTATAGATAATTTTGAATTCTATTGCTTTTAGTGTGTCTTTTTGCTTTCCAAAGTGTATTTTCCAATTCCTAAGTCCTGTTAGTTGTGTTTGAATATTTGGTCAAGTCATTGGTATTTATTATGGCTTTTGCTAACAAGTGTCCTAATAAGTGGCCATATTTATTTGTGTTTTATTGTTTACAAAAGAGGTTCAAGGGAGTAAATTTTGTTGATGATATGAGGATTCTCCATAGAAGTTGCTAAACTTGTATTTTTCTGCATAATCTCTTAATTTTTAGTTTCAACACCTTAGGATCTAGTCTTGAGCCCTTTTGTGATCAATCTAATTCAGTTTCTCCAGGTGTTTTTGAATCATTGGATTGTCGTGCGTTACATATATTGTTTTGATTAGGAGTTGTCAACATATATTGTAGAATGTTGCTATATGTGAGAAGTTGCCACCAAAATATTATGATTAGCTTATACTGATTGTAAAGATACAAATAAGAATTGACTTCATACGCTAATTGACTTCATACACTAATTGTTTTAAGTTCCCTATTTAAAAGGGATGGCTAGGCAAGAAGACTATGAACAATATGGTAATTTCTTACAAGCGGATTCTGATTTTGTGGAGCCATTTTTAAGTGGGTCTTAAAATCCTTCAGTGCCCATCCATTCTTTACCAGAAGTTGAAATTGTCACCTCTAAACGTGGTGGCAACTTTAGTGTAGATGAGGACCTCCTCCTCATCTCTGCATGGCTTAAAATTGGCATGGATGCTGTGCATGGTACTGAACAAAAGGGTGACAAATTTTGGACGAAAATTTGGGAATCATTTTGCAAAAACTATACTTACAGAACCACACGTTCTAGTACCTCCCTATCAAGTCAATGGGGAAATATTAATAGGGAGACGAGTAGGTTTGCTGGGTTCATGGCTAAAGTTGAAGCCCGAAATAGCAGTGGTGGAACTGACGAGGACAATGTATAAATTATATTGCAATGGTGTTACAATATTAATTTCCTTTATAGTTTCAAGACTCTAATTATTATTATTATTTTTTAAAAACTTTAGTTGAAAGAGGCAAAGGAACTATATAAATCTACACCAAATCCTCAACACGGCAAAAAACAAGCTTTTGTTTATGAATATTGTTGGGTTGCGTTGAAGAACCAACCAAAGTGGAGTATGCCTAAGGAAAGATCAAAAAGGCTCCCTCAAACTCCAAGTTCAATTGATCAAGTTGATAGTAATGATGATGACACAGTGGTACTAGAAAGACCAATTGGTAGAAAAGCCAAAAAGGCTAAGCGAAAGAGGGCAGATGGTGATAAGGGTTTCGATAATTATTTGGCAAAAAAATTGCAGTATATTCAGGCATCACATGAACAAGACCAAGAGGCTCTTCACATCAAAGCGGAAAAGCTTTGTCTTAAAACTATTAAGGAGGAGGGAAGAATAATGACCATGGATACAAGTGGCATGAATGACAAAGAAAGACGTTATTTTGAAAATCTCAAGGATCAAATCCTTGCAAGACAAGTTGGAGTTGACCCAAGGAACATGTAGATGTCTTGTTGTAACCTTATTTTGGTAGTAAATTATTTTGGGGTTGGGTTTGGCATATGTAGATGCCATTTTGTAAATAGCCTTATTTTGGTAGTGGCTTATTTTAAGCATAGGTTTGGAACATATAGGTGATGTATTGTTCCAACTTGATCAATTGGCAGTAGGTTGTGCCACTTATGTAATCACATCATTTTTGTTTATATGAAAAACTTATGTATTTTCTAAGGGTGTTTCTTTGGCTGTTTATGATAGTTAAGTTTGCTAGCTGTTTGTGTGGCTGTTTTACTGCTGTTTGTGTGGCTGTTTGGTGAGATTAAAAGCACTATGTCATGTACCACTTAATTTTTTTTTGGGTGTGGCTGTTTGAAAGGGAAGGGGAATTCATCTGTTTTTTGGCTTTCACACTTTCACACCAGCTGACACAGAAGGTAAATAATGTTGGATGTGCTAGCTATGTGGTGTGGGTTAAGTTAACTTTGACCATTAATAAATGTTCCTTATGGTAAATGAGTAAAGACTAGTAGAGAACATAAACTCATGGGTTTGCTAACAAATTTCTTTCTAACACTTTCTAATTTCTACTTGAGTTATAAATTAAGAAGTCCACTTATGTATTAACTTTGACCATTAATAAGGCAAGACATTCTGTTTTTGGGCCACTGGACTTATCCAGGAGTGCTCTCTTTGGTTACAATCTTTTGCTCAATGACATGTTAGGCTAGTTTCAAAGTCTTGTATTAGTTTAGCAGCCCATTTACCAACCTTTTCTATTACTGTAGATGTGGACATGTGGATATAGAGGAAAACTCCACCCTGCCTGCATAGCTTGAGTCTTAATTCAATAAGAATCTGGTGTAAAATAGGGGGTTAAGCATGCTAGATTAGCATTTCAAAAAATAATGAATAGGATGTGCCAGGCACAATTAATATTGTCCCACTCAATTTATTTTTATCTCACCAAAATAAGCTTATATCAATCACACACTTTTTTTTTTGGTTTAAAAAAACAAGCACAATTCACACAAATTGGTTTTCAAAAGTGGTACATGACATAGGTGAATTGTTATTTTTTATATTGTAGTACTAATGCTAGATACTAAAAGTGAGCATTAATTATTACATATTCATAAGTCCTTATGCAATGGAGGAAGAAGTGTTTGTTAGAGATCTGTGGACTCATTAGATGACACATGGATGTTGCCTTTAGACTTGGTGACAACTAAAGAAAAGGGAGGTGGGGCTATTTTGGCAGATTCATTGGATTATTTTCATTAGAATGCTCTTGTAGAGCAAGGGAGCTTGTTAATATTATTAGAGATTTAATATTGGACATTTCCATTGAATCTAGTTGGTCCTTTGTGGTTTCCTTCAATTTAATTGTTCAGCTGCAACAATCTCTTAGCCGTGTCATGTGCCTTTTCTTCTTTCAGTTACCATTAGTTGCATTAATAGCATTAATTAGTTGTGGCCTATTGAACATACTCATATAGAAATTACTTCTTATTCCTCTTTTCGGTATACAAGAAAGGAAGGAATAGGTGATATGTCATTTCTTATTAAATTATTACGATCGTACTATTGCATATGAGCGCACAGTGGTCCATGTATAAAATGACTTTGAACAGTTTTAGTTGTTTCCTTGGAATGAGTCCATGCATTCCTGCTTGTTTTGTGCCACTGTCCCAGAGGAGGCATTATATGCACTAGTGTTTTCTCAATGTCAACTTACTACCTATAAAACAGGGCACTAGACTATTAATTGACTTCGCTTGCCATGGTTTTGTGATTGTATTCTTCATGTTTATTCTTCAAATAAAGTATAAAACAGTAATAAAGCAAGAACACCAACCTATATAAAACCTTAAGCTCATAATAAGAATCTGTCAAAATCTATTATGGGGCTATTTTAAGTATGTTTTAAGCTATTTAAGTGTGTGTAATTTTTCTTGAAGTTTGTCTATGTGGCTGTTTTATGTCTGTTTTAGTGGCAGAATTTGTCAAAATCTGTTATGGGGCTGTTTTAAGTACGTTTTAAGCTATTTAAGTGAGATAATTTCCTGTTCAATAATAGTTGATAATTTCCTAACACTGTTGTCTTCAAGGTTGTCTCTATGGGTCGCTCTCTTTTTAAAAAGTTGCTTTTTGACGACTCGGACGAGGACGAGATAATAAGGTGAGTTCTTAAGGGTTCAAGAGTACAACGTAAACGTCGTCAGTATATCGAACGTGATCGTTTGGCAGGCCATAAAAGACTTTATCTTGACTACTTTGCCGACACACCAGTGTATCCTCCTAATTTATTTCGGAGGAGATTTCGGATGAGTCAGAATCTTTTTCTCCGTATTCAGCATAAGGTAGAGGCATATGAATCTTACTTTATCCAAAAAAGAGATAGTGCACAAAAATGGGGTTTATCTTCTCTTCAAAAGATAACAGCTGCACTTAGGATGCTTGCGTATGGAGTTACAGCTGATTTTATGGATGAGTATTTGCGGATTGGAGAATCCACTGCAATGTAAAGTCTGAAAAAATTTGTTAAAGCGGTGGTTGATATTTTCTCCAAGGAATACTTGAGGTCCCCAAACAACGAAGACATTGCTAGACTTTTAGCCAATGGGGAAAGACGTGGACTTCCAGGGATGCTAGGGAGCATTGATTGCATGCATTGGAAATGGAAAAATTGTCAGGTTGCATGGAAAGGTCAGTACTTTGGTCACATTCGTGAGCCAACCATTGTTTTGGAAGCAGTAGCATCATTTGATCTTTGGATATGGCATGCATTTTTTGGGTTATCTGGGTCAAATAATGACATTAATGTATTAGAACGGTCTCCTATATTTTCTGAGCTCGAACAAGGACGTGCTCTTGCAGTTAATTACTCAATCAATGGTCATGAGTATACAATGGGATACTACCTTGTCGATGGCATATATCCGAAGTGGTCAACATCCGTTAAAACAATTCCATCTCCACAAGGACACAAAAACAAATTATTTGCAAAAGCCTAAGAGGCGAATAGGAAGGATGTAGAGTGTGCATTTGGAGTGCTTCAAGCAAGATTTGCAATTGTGCGTGGACCTGCAAGATTTTTCCATAGTGAAACGCTTCAAGACATCATGAAAGCGTGTGTAATTCTTCATAATATGATCGTTGAGGATGAGCGAGATGTAAATGAAGCGGTGGAATTAGATTATGAGCAAATTGATGACAATCCTACTATACAACTGTCACGAGAGAATACAAATACATTTACGGAGTTCATTGAAACCCATCAATGTATTCGAGACCATAAAAATCATTTTCAACTCCAATCAGACCTCATTGAGCATTTATGGCAATTACAAGGGGAGTTGTAAGAACTTGGTAAGTGTGTGAGAAATGTATCTATTATGAAAGATGTTTTTGTGTTGTTCATTTCCTTGTATGAATATTATTGTGAATTCTTTTCATTTCTAGTTTGTACGTACCAACACTTGGGATAGATTTGAACTTTGTATCCACAAGCATGTTATCGACTTGTTTAGCTCCCCAGATGTTGTTAAGCAAATTACCTTTATTACGATTGAGCCTGGTGTGGAGGTGGAAGTAATATTGCTGACTCTTAAACATGGCAGTTAGTTTGTTGTATGAACACTTGGGTTACAAAGGATTGAGTTTGTTGTATGAACATTTGTTGTATGGCAGTTAGTAACTATTGCTGACACTTGTTGTATGAACACTTGGATTACCTCAACACTTGGGTTTTTTATTGTCATTATTCAGTTGTGATGTTTGAATGTTACAAAGGCTGTGATATGTTTGAAAGGCTGTTAAAGAGAAGAGGGGTTTTTTATTTGTCTTATGTTTGAATGTTTGAATGTTACAAAGGCTGTGAATGTTACAAAGGCTATGAATGTTATTGTCATTATTCAGATGAGAAAAGTTGGGCTATTGATGCTAAAGTGAGAAGGGATTGATTTGGTGTTGCTGGGTTTTCAAGTTTGATATTGAATAATGACAAAAGTTGGACTATTGATGCTAAAGTGGGAAGGGATTGATTGGGTGTTACTGGGTTTTTGGGTTTGATATTTTGATTGGGATGCATATGTGTTGGATATTTGGGTGAATTATATAAGTTTTGTTGTGAATTATATCAGTGTGAAACTATTGTTGCGGAACCCAGCAATAACACAGGTAGCGATTTGGGGCACATTCTGCAGGGAGTTCTTCTTGTGTGTGAGAGCTTTGAAAGCTTTATTTTTAAACATCTGAGTAGAGATTTTAATGCTGTTGCGCATGAGCTAGCTCAGTTTGCGCGTAGAACTGGGACTTCTTGCATGTGGAACGGGGATACCCCATCTGTGGTGTCTAGGCTAGTTCAAAAGGATCTTTTGGCGTTGGTATAGCTTCTGTTGTATTTGTTGATTGCTGTGGCCTTTGTCTCTTGTTGTATTCCTTGTTGGCTTTTATGTTATAAAGTTTTCACTTCAAAAAGAAAAAAAAATTTTTTTTTTTTTTTTTTTTTTTTTGAACCCAGCAAAATGTGATTGTTGGAAATCATAGGTAAGCTGAAAAAACTGAAAAAAAGTGACAGTTAAGAAAGAAATAATAAAAAAATAATAAAAAATAATATTTTAATAAAAATAGAGTTTTGGAATGCTGGAAGTATTGTAAAATAGTATGGTATAATGATAAAGTGAGGTTTTAGAATGGTAAAATAAAGTAGTATTAGCATTTTTCAATGCTAATGCTCTGATGCAGTTAGTTTTAAGGCTTAAAATGCTATATTTCTCTTATATTTGGCTTTAGCATTTTTCAATGCTAATGCTATAAGTGGTTCACTACACACGATCCCGGCCCATGTTTCAATCACAACCACACATCAGACTCAACGGCCCAGCCCCGCCCAAAGTCCAAAACAAACCGGTAAATTTGGCGGTTCGATACGAATCCTACCCCTAAAAATTGCGCCAATCGCAAAACATTTCAAAACTTTTTGCCGCCTAAAAATAAAAACCCAATACAGTCACCACCTGTAATACTATTTTCATTTCTAAAAAATTAGAATTTCACAGAGTAGATTATAGATCTGACAAAAAACCCTAGTTGTTCTCCATTGATTTCATCACAGAGAGATATGGAGAGCGACGATGATTTTCAGCTACTCCCACAATCGGAAGAGATTTCTCCTTCGGAGAGAAAGCTGAAGCGCTTGAAGAAAGCAATTAGGGTTTCCACCGAGCCTTCCTCGCCTTTGTTGGATTTCCCTAAATCTGAAGCCCTAGATTCGGAGGAGTTGAAGGATTTGTCGCCGTCGGGGGCGGGATCGGAATCGGAGGAGGGTTTTGATGGAGGAAATGAATTGGATTTTGGTTTGGGTGGCGAAGAAGAAGAAGAAAATTGTTTGGGGGTTAAGACTAAGAGGGTTTTGGAGTTTGACTCCGTGGGTGACGATTTCGACCCAAAACGCGACGATCCGAGCGAAGAGATGGGAGATGGGGTTGATGATCTGAGAATTGAGGAACCAGTGAAGAGACGACGTAGTTCTGATGAGCTTGATGAAAATATAGACAACAAGAAGACGAAGAAGAAAAAGAAGAAGAATGTTGATGCGAGTGTTGTTGATCTTGATGCTACCACCAAAAAAATGACTAAAAGGGTATTTCTTTCCCTCTCTCTTTTGGGTTTTGGGTTTTGTTTTTGTTGTAATTAATAGTTGCTGCTATTTTTACAGGAAAGAAGGGACAATCTTAAGCAACTTCGGGCTGAGTCTCAGAGACTCTTACGAGGTATAAAGTTATGTTTAAGACCCTTTATTTTGTTGAACTTGTTTGCATAGTTTGATTTAGTGGGTTTAATTAGTTTTACCATTTTGTCTTTGTTGTTAGAAACTAGAGATGCATCATTTAAACCTGTACCGCTTGTTCAGAAGCCGATATCTTCAGTTTTGGAGAAGATTCGCCAAAGAAAGCTGGAGATTGCAAAAAAGTGGGTAGTTTAATTTGGGTTTATATTTATGTACATATTGGTCAATGTATTTATGCTTGGTTTGTGTGTGGCAGATCTGTTGCTATAAACAGTATGTCTCTTCTTGATGATGATGATGATGGCGATGATGGTTTTGTAAGGGAAGTGGTAGTGGATTGTAATTCAGGGGGTCCTATTGATGAAGATAGGGGAAATGATGGAGTGGTAAAAGTGGCTAGTGAAGAAACGATTGAACTTCCTGCTAACATGAAGAGCAATTTAGATGAGCTATGTATGGATGAATCAAGTGATATTAAAGATCACTCCAGCTGTGAAAGTATACCTTCCCAAATGGTGAGTTATAAGGCACGACAAGTTCTTGATGAATTTAACTGTTGTAAAATGGAAAAAAGTGTAGGCACACTAATTTAATACCATAAAGGATTGCGCATGCATGGTTTTACATATGTCATAACTCTTTTTTACCTCAACAAGTTAAACATTTGATGTATCCATGAATTTGGTTTAGCCATTTAGGGTAATTCCTATTTCAGTGTGTATGTACTCACTGTGTGCAACAATCACTACCTTTGGTTTATTAGGGTATTGTTGGATTGAATGTTTTGTCCCAAAATCACTTGTATATAAACTTTAATAACTAGTGCATATATGGAGAATTGTTGGAAGTTTGTAAATGATGTTTCCCTATATTTATATTGAGCAACGTGTTTGTTGTTGACTTGATGTGAATATGTGATCGCAAGAAGGCAAGCAATGTTAAGTTGAATGGCAACATCTCAGAAGCTTGAAATATACAATTATAATTGCACAACATTTTGGTCATCACTTTAAACCCTCTAAGTGTGACACCTAAATTAGGTCTTTTGTTATTGTAGTGATCATTAGAGTTAGTGCTTCTTAGAAGTTAGGCTATTTTTTTTTTCCTGGTTGCAATTGTTAATGTGCGTTTAGATACTACTTATTTTGCTGAAAACTAAAAATAATAAAAAAATATATTCGGGTTACTGTTGACATGAACAGTATACTGTTCATTTGTCTTGTCTCACTGTTCATGGGACATGAACAGTGCACTGGTAAAAAAAAAAGAAGCTGAAAAAACCCAAAACGTGAAACACAGACGTGAAACTCACTATACAAACGCACCCTTGGAGTGTAATTTTGATAGGACTGATGGTGAAGAGGGTTTCATACTGCTGCTGATCCCAAATCCTATTTAGTTGTGATAAAGGCTTTATTTTGGGATAGACTAGCCATATGTTGTAATGCCTCTACATTGCAGGATGTGGATAAGGAATCCAAACAAGAATTTCGAGCTCCAATTGGTGATACCCAGGTACTTCTTCCCCACCCTCTCCCCAAAAAAAAAAAACTGAATTGTTTGGAAGTTATTCTTACCCTATTGGTGTGTTGTATAAAAAATTAGGGCTGTGTTCTGATTCAAAACAAGTAACTCTAAGGATGATTAGTATATTTGTATGTTGTAGGAGCTCTTTTCTGATTCCCAAACAAGTGACTCTATGGATGAGCTACCTAGCAAGACACCCAGCAGTCCCTTGGAAGAAGTTATGGCTCCATCCATACTTGCAATGAATTTAAAGCTTGATTCTGCTCCTCCTGATGATGTGTAAGTGTTTGTAGAATTTCTTTCTTTTACAGTTCTACACAGCAAAATCATTATCTGTTTTGTGACCTTATTTTCATTACACCTCAAGATCCCTTGTTAGGATATCATTGTCAGGGAATAGATTGCTCTCTGTTTCTGTATTGTATGGTTTTACTTATTTATGTTTGTCTATGACAACCGGTTCCTTTTCTCACCATCTGAATAATCATTTATCAATTAAAATGGTATTTTTTTTGTGTGAATATTATATATATATATATATATTTATTTATTTATTTTGTGTGTGTGAATTTGTGATCCATACTATAGTTGGCTATTATAAACTTGAGGCATACCATACTTGGACTCTACATTATCTCCAGTCTAGGTGTTCTAAAATGTAAAGTTGATTATTGCTTCTCTTTTGTAGTTCTTCTGATGAAGAGAGCAATGACAAGGAGAACATTGCTCCCCATCCACATGGATTAACTGATTTATCTTCATTCCTTGATCCTGTTAAAGCATTTGTTGATGATGAAGCAGAGGAAGAAGATGACAGTGATAATGACATGCTTCGATTCCAAGATAATGAAGAAGATGAGGACAATGAGGATTTATTATAGTTGGCTATTATAAACTTGAGGCATACCATACTTGGACTCTACATTATCTCCAGTCTAGGTGTTCTAAAATGTAAAGTTGATTATTGCTTCTCTTTTGTAGTTCTTCTGATGAAGAGAGCAATGACAAGGAGAACATTGCTCCCCATCCACATGGATTAACTGATTTATCTTCATTCCTTGATCCTGTTAAAGCATTTGTTGATGATGAAGCAGAGGAAGAAGATGACAGTGATAATGACATGCTTCGATTCCAAGATAATGAAGAAGATGAGGACAATGAGGATTTAGAAGAACTTAAGGATATGATAGCAACTGGATATGAAGAAAAGCCAGTTGATAATGAGAAGCGTAATCAACTTCATCAGAAGTGGCTTGAACAACAGGATGCGGCTGGAACAGAAAATCTTTTGCAGAAATTTAATTGTGGTTCAAAATTGAAAGAAACAACTTTGCTTGAAGAGGAAGAAGATGAGGAAGGTGATGAATACAAAGAGGATTTTGGCGGTGAAGCTGCAGAAGATTCGAACCCAACAAATGTTGCACGGATGAATTTAAAAAAGGCAAAGCAAATGATTCCTCAAATGTTTACGGATAAGGATGATGTATATTTATCATCTGATGATGAGGAAACAGAAAAGAGGCTAGCTAAGCAGTGCCTATTTGAGAAATCTGTGAGTTCTTAGCAGTTTATTTATTATTATCTTCAGAAATATGATTTATTTTCTAATGCTTTATCAGAATTTTCTGCTATCTTGTCTAATAATAGATCTGGTCTGTATTAGTTATATCAATTAAACTATTTGTTCTGAGTATTGTACAATTCACAAGATGGTCGCTGAAGGTTATGATATGAAACAGGAGCCAGCTATGTTTTTATCACCAGCAGAGGATGAGAGTTCCAGAGAAGTTTTTGGTCTTATAAAGAAGTTGAATATTGTCCCTGACTCTAAGAAGAAAGCCAAAACACCTTGTATGGTCTTTAGTATATTAGTTCTATATTTTACTCATCAAAGACAAATAAACGTTCTGCATTATATTTCAGCCACCAGTCTTCTGTGTTTATTTTGTTATGCTTCTCATCTTATTGTTATTGCTATTTTTATTTTATGCAGCCCTTTATAAAATGCCACCTGTTGGAGGAAAGAGTAACATACTGTCCAAGGTAAACCAGTTTGCACTTGGGATTTTGAATGTAGATTGCAGTATTGTTAGCTATGCTATTTTAATTGATTATCAGTTTCTGTAACAAAAAGAGTATCCAAACTTAAACTGGTGTGCTTAAGTGAAATATCAAGAACACATTCTTTGTTTTAGATCTCATACCAAAGGTATGCCAGATAGTCTGCATGTTCTATTTCCATGATGGTGATAGCTGGTTCCTGTCTCCTTTCCCCTTTCTAACTTCTAACATGCATAATCGTGAACATTTTTTGAACACTGGGAATCCAGTTGTCATTTTCTGCTTCCAACTTTATTTTTAATAAATTCTGTGCACATACACATATTGATGGGAGATATCAGTTATAAAGAACATTTTGAATTAACTATAACTATGGCATTGGTCATTCTTGCAGTCTTCTTTCCTTGGTCGGGGGTCAAATCATTCCTTGCCCTCATCCCAAAAGAAAGCATCAGGCAAAGTTCGTTCTTTTATTTTTGGTCGAGATGACAGCAATAGCAGGAGTTCAATCTCAATGTCTGGTCTAGATGACAGCAACAGCAGGTGTTCAATCTCAATGTCAGAGGGTTCTTCTGATGCGGTAAGCTCAAACAGGGAGCAAGGCTGAAGTATATACAAATTTTCTTGCTTTCTTCATTTTTGATATACTTTTACTCGCTGCACTGACTTAGTCAGCGATCTGTTTTACCATAAGGTGATTAAAGGGAGGTGGGGGGGAATTATTATTGGAGATGCAATGAGAATATTGAGGTTTTCTAATTTCTGGGTTGGTTGCAATTGATTAGGGACTATCAGAATGCACCTCTATTGATAGCATTTCAACTATGAACTTTTAGTTTACCATCACAGCATTCATTCCAGTTGCTCCTGTGGCAGTTTCTTGATGATAGAATGCTAAATATATCTTTCTCAATTTATCAATTTCAATTTTATTTGAACATGCAGATTCAGAGAGAGAATCAACCAAAAAGGCCTGCTTCAGCCAAGTTCAGTAACTCACAAACTAAAGCTAGTACCCAGAACACAAGATCTGTAGCTGAAATGAAGTCAGGTACTTCACTGTTCGAGATATTAAGGCGATCCTCCCTGCAATCTGAGCAGTGCACTCGAGATAGTGTGGTTGTGCAAACTGAATCCGTTTTTGCTGCATTTAAATTGTCAAAGAAGCCAATAAAGACAGAAGGAAAAGCTTGATGTGTATATATAAGAAAGCCTTGTTATTGTTTGACTCAATGTTTTTTGAGAAGTTCATTTGTTTATCATATGTTCTTTGCATCTATATGAGCCAATTTCAGAAGCCCTGGTTACCTTATTTTTAACTCTGAGTTTGGGTCATATCAGATTGCTTTTAATGGGAATCTTGATGGGGATCTGCTGTGAGCAGCGGCGGAGGCACGTACAAGGGTGGGGGGGCCATGGCCCCCCCAAAATTTAAAAATTTTTAAAAATATTTCAATCTCAATGTCAGAGGGTTCTTCTGATGCGGTAAGCTCAAACAGGGAGCAAGGCTGAAGTATATACAAATTTTCTTGCTTTCTTCATTTTTGATATACTTTTACTCGCTGCACTGACTTAGTCAGCGATCTGTTTTACCATAAGGTGATTAAAGGGAGGTGGGGGGGAATTATTATTGGAGATGCAATGAGAATATTGAGGTTTTCTAATTTCTGGGTTGGTTGCAATTGATTAGGGACTATCAGAATGCACCTCTATTGATAGCATTTCAACTATGAACTTTTAGTTTACCATCACAGCATTCATTCCAGTTGCTCCTGTGGCAGTTTCTTGATGATAGAATGCTAAATATATCTTTCTCAATTTATCAATTTCAATTTTATTTGAACATGCAGATTCAGAGAGAGAATCAACCAAAAAGGCCTGCTTCAGCCAAGTTCAGTAACTCACAAACTAAAGCTAGTACCCAGAACACAAGATCTGTAGCTGAAATGAAGTCAGGTACTTCACTGTTCGAGATATTAAGGCGATCCTTCCTGCAATCTGAGCAGTGCACTCAAGATAGTGTGGTTGTGCAAACTGAATCCGTTTTTGCTGCATTTAAATTGTCAAAGAAGCCAATAAAGACAGAAGGAAAAGCTTGATGTGTATATATAAGAAAGCCTTGTTATTGTTTGACTCAATGTTTTTTGAGAAGTTCATTTGTTTATCATATGTTCTTTGCATCTATATGAGCCAATTTCAGAAGCCCTGGTTACCTTATATTTAACTCTTGGGTCATATCAGATTGCTTTTAATGGGAATCTTGATGGGGATCTGCTGTGAGCCTGTGAAAGTAATGCTGTTCCTGTATTTATTGGTTGCATGCTTGCAATACATTCCCTCTTTCTGGTTCAAATAATAGACTACTGGGAATGTTATTTCCTGGTGAGGAATTTGTGCCTCGAGGCTGGGAGTACTTGACACCTGTATAATATCTATACGAGTAATGTTGATGTTCCAACGTCAGTTCACTGATTGGCAAGCAAATGATCAGTCGTTTACTGAAGAATTGTCCCCTTGGTGACATCAACGGCCATGATCTGTGTTATATCATTCAACGGCAAATAAACTTATCATGCTTTAACTCAATTTCAGTTATAAAATTTGAGAATAATATCTTGGCTAATATATGTAGGGAAATGTTAACAAATGCTCTTAGATATTGATTAATAATTCATTTAAAGTTTTTTTTTATGAGAAATAAAAAAAAAGTAATTAATATTTTGTTAGTTTTTTTTTTATTTCTTATAAAAATAGTATCAAAATTTTTTAAAAATAGATTATTAATCAATGCCTAAGGGCACTCATTAGCATTTTTCATATATGTATATATAAAAGATAGTTCTAACTTTTGATTATTACAGATTCTTTAAAAAAAAAAAAAAGATTATTACTCTTATAATCAAATGAAGAGGCTAATTGATTTTTAGCATATGTGAGATTTAACTTTAGATTTAGATTTCTTATTTGATAATAAAATTCTTACCATTGAATACGAGATTTGATGTTCGATTTTCATCTCCTCAATAGCCAATTGGTATGATAATAAAAATTTTCTATGATAAAATCATTAAGAGTAGATATTATAAACTAAAATTTTCTAGATAAAGAGATTTTATCTTTCTTTTTTTTAATATAAATACTTTACTATTTGAATGAACTAAAACTCACTTTTTCTAAGATGATAAGATGATAGGGGCTAGAAATTATCAATGATAAATCTTTGAATAAAATGAATCGGTCTATTATATATATATATATATATATATAACCCGGAAAAAGAAAAAATTTCAAATGTATTGCCGATGTCTCGAAAGGTGTTAGTTAGGCACAAACTATCTCAAGAAGCCACCAAAGATCGAACCAATAAGATTTCACAATTTAACCTTTTTTCAACCCTTATCCTTTTTGACTTTGAAATTTTTTGAGGTGTATTACGGTGGGGAGGGAAACACTGAAACAGTGTACGACCTAGTTTTTGGACAGAACATTGTTTTCCCTTGTGATGAGAAGCGGAAAAGTATGTAACTGGCCAGACCTCTCTTTTTCTCTCCCTAAAAGAGAAAATAATCTATTCGTGTCACACTCTCATAGGTCCCTAATAAAGTATTAAGTACGCTCACCTGACTGAATCATTCCCTACAATTGCACCTAAAAATGGGTTCACTTCAGACTTCAGACATCTTCATAGTCTTTCTCAGACAAAGGTCAAAACTGAAAGCTCAATAACCCTTAGCCCAAAACAGTGAAACACAGCTTACCTTTCTAAATCAGAAGATCCCCAATTGAGATTCCTCAAAAATCTATCATGGGATTTTAAATCTTAGTTGTCCAAAACCCTCTCAGATCCAAACACCCAAAACATATATAAGATCCATCCGAAATCCACGCGTGTGCTATAATGGCCAAACGCTGAATCTAGTCACCTCAAAACCGAAGTCCAAGGCTTCTACAAATGGCGAATAGTCCACACAGAGGCAAGTTTTTCTTACTCTATTTGCTTTTCATTTTCACTTCTGTTTCACTATTGGTAAGCTCTAGCTCTAGCTCTCTCTCAATCCAACACGAGCACGAACATGATCCTTGTGTTGCACCCAGCACAGAACTCACTAGTAAATTCAATGAGCAACAAGTTTTATTGCACCAGCTTGAGGATTTAGTGAGAAACCTTAGTGAAATAGTTACTAAATTAGAATCGAAATTGTCGGAATCTCCGAAGGTGGCATATACGGATAAGAGGCACAATCTAGATAATGAAAAGGCTAAAAGAGGTAAAAGGGTAGGTAAGGGTTTAGAGGAAGACGAATTGGAAGGTGAAAATCGAGAGGGAGAGGGAGAGGGAGAGAAAGCGAGGGCGGTTTCTGTAACCAAGTTTAGCCCATTCTGGTCTGAGAGGTTTCAGTTTGTGTCGGCTGTGAAATTGGACTCGGATGCTACTTGTATTCATGTGTTGCCGTTTCGGGATTTCGAGGGGCTTAGTAAGTATGTTGCAGTTGGGGATGAGAGAGGGAGGGTTTATGTGTTCTTGAGAAATGGGGATGTTTTGGTCGAGTTTTATACGAGGTCAGATTCGCCTATTACGGCCATGCTTTCGTACATGTCAGTTTATAAGAATGAGAGTGTTGTGGTGACGGGGCATAAGAATGGTGTGATCTTGATGCATCGGATTTGGGAGGTGTCAAATGGAGATGAACTGAGTTCACTTTTCATGGAAAATGCGGGCAAGATCGTGTCAACTGAAAGTGGGGAAGATGGGCTTCCGATCAATATCTTGGAAGTGCATCATGTTGGGAGGATGAGGTATATTTTGTCTGTGGATGGTAGTGGAAGGATTAGGGTTTTAACAGAAAATGGAACTGTTTTTGGTTCAACCAAGCCAGCAAGCAAGCCACTTGCGTTCTTAAAGCAACGACTTTTGTTTTTGACAGAGAGTGGTGCAGGGTCGTTGGATTTGAGGAGCATGAAAGTCAAGGAGTCTGAGTGTGAAGGCTTGAACCATTCTCTTGCACGGTATTATGTTTTTGATGCCACTGAAAGGTCTAAAGCATATGGCTTTACCTCAGAAGGTGATTTGATTCATGTGTTGCTCTTGGGGGATATAATGAACTTCAAATGCAGGGTTAGATCCAAGAGAAAAATGGACATTGATGAGCCTCTTGCATTTCAGGCAATAAGGGGGTTTTTGCTTATTGTTAGTGAGGAGAGGGTCTTTGTGTATAATGTTTCATCTCATCATTATGTTAGGGTTGGTGCACCTCGCCTTCTTTTTTCTGCTGGTCTGGATGATATCAGATCATCTTTTCTAAGTAATCAAGCAGTGGATGTGGATGCTGAGAGAAGAGCAGTGATACCCTTAGTAGCCAGTGATCGTGAAAAGCTTGTTGTTCTCGGCCTTGGAAGTGGGTACGTGGGAATGTATCGTTCTAACCTTCCAATATTTAAAGGGGAGTTTAATACAATGCTATGGACCAGCCCTGTGTTATTCTTCATACTTTTTCTATTTGGGGCTTGGCAATTTTTTGCTAAGAAAAAGGAAGCACTTACTTCATGGGGGCCAGATGATCCTTTTAGCTCCACATCAGCCACGACTGGAGCTCCATTAGGAACTGGTTCTGCGGACAGATCTTTTATAGACTCTTCTTCTAGAGGTTCTGATATGATGGATCTTAGAAGTAGTGGTCTAAGAGGTCCGTCGAGAAGGTATGTCTCTCCCACTCGTTATCCTGGTGGAGCGACTAATTCCTTTAGACCGGCTTCTGCAGATCATAACTCTCGACCAGCTTCTGTTGACCCAAATTTCAGAGCATCTTCAGAGTTAAAATTTAGGGGTTCAGCTTTAGAATCTTCTGGTTTTCCAAAAAGAAGGGAGAGTCTGTTTGTAAGCAATCAAGTCGTAGATGATAACAACTGACTTCTTGAATCAATTGCATGAACTTTTGCTTCAGAAGTCTCAGAGTTCCTTCAGATTTTATCCTTAGGACCGTTCATTTTGGCATCTGCAAGGGGCTGTTCAAACTGGCAATATCTGTAACTTGCAACTTTGTAACTTCTTGTAGCTCAAGGAAATAATGAAAAAAAGTTTTAGCATTTTTTTTATAAAAAAATTCCTTTATTTTGTTTGTTGTAGAAAGATGGAAGCAGATCGTGTATAATACAAATATAGAAGCAAATAAGATTCTCCTTTAGGGATTCATCAAATTGCAATGGTTTGTGTTGTTTTCGTTTGCTGAAAACCTGAGATTTAAAAGGTCAATCATTTATCTCGAAAAGCAACGGGCGATTCTTTTCCAACCTTCACCATTATTTTTTTGTTTTGTTTTTGGGTGGCTTATTATTGTTAGGTGGCTAAATAGCATGAAGCAAACCAATTTTAACACAATTTTTCAGTCGAGCCTCAAATGGTGATGCAGCTGCCTACTGGTGAAGTCTGGACTCATAAATGGTGGCTTACTGATGTGTTCTGGATTCAAAGATGGTCGTGTCTTGGTTTTTTATTTATTTTTTTTTTTTTTATCATTTGCAAAAGAACTGGTCTTCCTGTAATCGGAAATGCATTAATGTTGAGTGTCTTTGTGAATCTGTGATACATGTAATCCAGTGCTAGAAAATAGGGAATATCATGTTTGACAAGTTTTACTGATAAATGTTGTGGGTGATAGCTTTTCATGTATGGCAAGAATTCTGACTACCAACCTGTTTAAGACTTTTTCCAAATGGGGGGAGCCTTGCAAACAGAGAGATTATCCAAGGAATTACGCTGGCTTTGAATGAAAAATGCTAAGACTACAACGAATTATACAAATTTTGCCACAACTCGTCACATGGTCAGTTATTAGTGGTGAAAATGTAAACCTTATGAAACAACCACTTTTTTTTTACTACTCACAATTTACCATATGACAAGTGGTAGACATTGTGTAATTTTTTGAGATCCTAGCGTTGTTGGCTTTGTATTAATACTTTGACACTTGGAAGTCAGAATTCTGGCCAACTAATCTCCAAATGAGTTTTACCAGGAAAATAGCATTTGCATTTCTATGCTTGGTTGTGGAATAAAGGCCCAACACCCAAGTGTAATTTGTCTTCCCCGGGGTAGCCCCCAATAGAAAAATCCTGTTAATTTTGTCAATCTCATATCAAACAGGAGCGGTAAGAGATAACATTGCCTTCATCATGCATGTGATAAGCTGGTATAGCAGAAGTTACACATTCCACATAATAAGGATAACCTCTCGGCTAGAGACACTATTAGCTTCCCAACCAGCCTAAAGTTGAACCTTATCTATCACACAAAACAAAAACAAAAACAAAAAACAAAACCTCTCGTCTCTTATTCTCAGTCCCCGAAGCTCTTCAATTGTAATGCTCTCAATGGACGCTACTATTAACAAGAAACATGGTATCCAATCTTGATAATTACTTTTTATTATCAAACTAATTAATTGATGTAGACGAAAATTAAATCTAAAATATTTTATTCGACTATAAAATATTTTACAATTTGTAGTTATTGGATAGTATGTTTATTTTCTACTGTTAGTAAGATAATCTAGTATAATATTAAAATGATATTAATTAGGCAATTATGCCTCTATTTCACTATTATTTTTGAAGCACCAGTTAACGCAATGAAAGCTATTAGATATTTTCATCTATTATGAGAACATAAAATGATTGATCGATGCTTGCTTTTGTGATGGATGTTGGAGTAATATTCAATTATTAAAAAGGTGGTATGAATGTATGATCCTTATTTAAAAAAACGACAATGAAACTTGATTTATTTTGGTTTTCTTGCTGCATTCTTTCTTCCTTTGAATTAATCCCAATTACTATTCCAATTTATGTAACACAAGTTCTCCATGATTTTTTTTCCCTCTACCACATTTTTATAATTGAGCTGCGGCAAGAAGCTAAGAAATACCCTTAACTTTTTTTCTTTTTTTGAAAGCAAGAAATAGTCAAATACCCATACTTTGGGTCAATAGTCTTTAATGTGTTTAGGTGGATGACCGATTAAATTAAGTTATTGAGTTATAATTGTCCACTATGTAATGACTTTAACTCTCAAATCTCAATTGATTAATTTACATCAACCATGAGGGAACTTGGCGTACAAGCATGACAGAAATTCAAACATGTATTTATCTATACCATTGTTCTCCTTACAGGTGTACATCAATGGAGTTTGGTAAAGTTTGTGCAACATAACTATCATTTTTGGAAAAGCCTACAACCGCATAAATTTTGCACAACTTTTTGCTATAATTGTGATGTGGTAGAGTGTGATTGATAAAGAAAAAATTATAAGTCTATGTGTAAGTGATACTTAACCACTCACAATCTGCCACATCAGAATTGTGACAAAAAAGTTATGGAATAATTTATAGTCCTAGAACTACTCATCATTTCTTATTTTGTTATTTTCTCAACTATTCAAGTTGTTTTATAATGTCAATAATCTTAAATTAAATGAGTATATGAACTTAATAATAATCTTCTCAAAAAAAAAAAAAAAAAACTTAATAACAAGAAACATGCTTTATCAACAAGTAGGAGATATATTTTTACAAGTACATCATCTTTTTGTGAACTATAATCTCTATATATTAAGAGGATTAAGAAAGTTAATTACTGTTTTTTTTTATTGTAAAAAATACTCCTAATTTAATTAACTTATCATTATTTCATAGGATTAAAATAGTAAATCGACAAAAAAATTAACAATATTCCTATAAAAGAAAAACTACCCCCTATCCCTTACTCCTATATATATATATATATATATCCTATTAAAAAGTTACTTCCTACTTCCACTGCCTCCACATTCTTATAACTTAAAAATAAAAAAATAAATAAAAAACTACCGACATTACATTAAAAAAAAAAAAAAAAACTCATCACATCACCCGATTCACCCGTGCGAAGCACTTGTGAGGCTTATTATGCCATTTTTAAATTTCAATAGAAGTGGCAATGCAAAGATGTACTTTTCTAAGTGTTTGTTAATTGTTATTGTTAGATTAATCTCTTTTAATATTTAATTAATACTTTACGTCAAATTATAAAATCACACAATAAAATGATGTTCTCCAATAAACCGGATAGGTACATTGCTCGTGCCACACACTAGTTCTAAAAACAATAATATACTTTTGGTAGGCATTGAGTATTAGCAAGTGAAATTGATTGCGGCATGTTGACGACATTAGCTTGTTTATATAAAATACACTTGATATTATTTTTTATTTTTATTTTATTTTTTTTTTTGTGTGTGGAGGTAATACACTTAAATTAGTAAGGCATAAAAAAGCACGAAAAGGTAGCGCACTGCTATGATGTAGATTCTAGAATAAAAATTAATTTTGACACGGCCAACTTGCATGATACTCCCACACTTTTGACTTTAACAATGAGTGATGTGATGCTTGTGCCATCCTTCAACGACCACTCAAAATGGAAAAAAGATAAAAACATTATAAAAGAGAGAGAGAGAGAGAGAGAGAAAACATTAATTAAACCAATTTATTTGAGACAATCATAATATCATCTATTATATTATATATAATAAGCTTTTTTTATAAGATATATAAATATATAATAGAAGTGGAGTCCTAACAAATTATCGTTGAGTCAAATTAATATATTCTGTTGTTAATTATCAATACTAAGGTATAACTCATACATATACATGGTATAATAAAAAACAATCATAATTACACATATTTATGAGTTTAAATTATGGAAAATTATTCTTTTTCAAAAAAAAAAAAGGAAAATTATTGAATACCTAGAGAGTATCATAAATGTGTACTCCCTCTTCTCACATAAATTGTACGTCCCACCATATATTTAATTAGTGAGATCCACAATTATATGAGAGAGAGAGAGAAAGTACGTATTTATAGTACTCTAGGAGCACTCAATAATTACCTTTAAATTATATCTAGTATAAAAGTTACACAATTTTTGAGTTTCTTTATTTTTTTGTTTATTAGGATTTTATGGTTTATTTATATTAGACTCTTTTTCTTTTGCACAATATTAACTTATCAAGAACAAAAATTAAAAAAATAAAAAAATAAATGGGACACTTGGTGCAAAATTATACAGCAATTATAATCCAATTGATTTTTCTTTTCAGCCTTGGGTTTAATTTATACATATGCGTGTGCACGCACACACTTTTACCTAAGATTAAAATTTATTACCAATAATTTACTATACATAAAATTATTATCTTAACTAAAATTCTATTACCAAAAGTTTCAATAAATTTAAAATAAAACTTAATCTTTATTTTGATAAAATATCATAATTTTGTGTTTTGATAAGTGCAACACGATTTAATATATGTATATATTACATATCATCTTAAAATTAATGTATTTTTTTCATGTGACTCATTAAGATATTTAATGTACTCTAATAAAAATATATTGAAGTTTCAAATGACTCACTAATTATTAAAATAATTTTTATTTATTCATACAAATTTTTTTAAAAATTAAGTTGTACCCCGTGCAAACATAACACTAGTTTAAGCATGTTATAAATTAAACCTTATAGTTTTATTAGCTTTTATGCATGAGCATGCGAAAAATTATTAGGTACTTTCAGAGTATCATAAATGTGTATTCCCCCCTCTCACATGAATGGTGGGTCCCATTATGAATTTAATTAGTAGGATTCACCATTCATGTAAAAAAAGGAAGTACGCATTTATGGTACTCCAAGAGTATACAATAATTTTCCTGAGTGTGCTTAGAGTCTCTTCTATTTTTTTGGGTAAAAGTTAATAATTTTCATCTATTATAATTTGAAAATATATATTTTTAGTTTTCAAATAAATGATAAAGTTTGAGATAAACATTAACTGTACTTTCTTTTTTGAGCACGTGTTTGAAAGTGGTGTAGTTATATAGGGAAAAGTTTAAGTAGGAAACATAAGATGAACATGAGGGGAGAAATGCTAAATTTTAGGAGTTCACTTAGTTTTTAATTTTTAAAATTTTAAATTGGGGTGTTTTGCTTTTATTATGATGAAAATGGAATAAAAAAAAGGCTAAATTTTATAGAATAAAAAGATGAATGTGAAGGAAAAAAAAAATCCTAAATTTTAGGAGTTACCTTTTTGAATTCAAAATGAAATTTTTTATTAGACATTTGTGATGTTATTTCTCAAAAAAGTTACCCTTCATTAATTAGAGTATTTTTGAACAATATAAAAATTTAGTTCAAAGAGAGGAATCATTTTATATATAGTACTGTGGGGGGAAAAGGGTCCAGCCCAACATAATGGGCCGAAAGCCCATAGGAGAGCTATTTTGCGACCGAGAAAAATGAGATGGAAAAGGCGGGGCCCATTTGGAAGTGAGACCCTCAGAAGGAAGAATTATTACAATCCGAAAAGGATATCTCCTGTCCGAAGATGTTGTAATCCTCTGACGCAAATATTATAAATCAATTGAGTGTGTGAAAGGCCAAAATGACCTTCCGAGGACTCCACCTGATCAAGATAAGTTTTGAGTATGCTGGGAAACGATAAGGATGGAGAAATATCTAAGGGGAAAGCTGCTACCACCGTATTTAATATTTTGCAACAACTTTTCTGGCCGCATTTATGTGAAGAATACCCCTGAACAGTGCATCCTAACCTACCGCCACTCACACAGAGCTAAAAGAAGATGCTTGACGTGACATGTACTCAAGCAAACTCATGGATGCGGAACAAGTGGACGATGGAGATGAAGAGAAGGGTGGCTATATAAAGGAAGGAGGCTCCTAACGAGAGGGGAGAAAAAAAAAAGAACAAAAAGAGAAAGAGAGAATTTGACTGTAACCCTAAGACCTTTGTTCATCAGATAAACAATAATATAGTTCTTCGGATTTTCAGGTTTTACGTGTAAATTCATGTTGGTTTGTGTTTGAAAGTTGTGATTCATTGTTGTCAATAAAATACTTAACCTAGATCTTTCACCCATACTCTACAAATTTATTGTTTTGGGATTGGGTCACAAATCCTAACCCTACAAGTACATATTAATTTTTTTTTTTGAAACCATAGTATAGATTAATTTCAAATTGATACAATTTTAAAATTTTGGGTTTGATTTTAAATAACATTATTATAAAATTTAATTTATAATCATATTAACTATTAAGGTTTAATTTAAAATTAACAAACTAAATTTAAAATAAAAAATATTAAATATCTACTACTAACCTCTTATATGTTTGTTATATATAACCCTTTGAGAATTCACATTTTTATTCTTATATATTTAAATCTTTTAGAATCTTACCATTACCAACTCGTATTATGTTTTCTTTAAATGATAAAAACTCTGTACACGTGCTCATAATTCAAGAAAAAAAAAAACCATAATTATCAAAATTTTAGAAATTTTTGTAGGGAAATAAATTTATATTTAGAATTGATGTATAGATAAAACTTAAAAAGAAAAAAAGTATAGATAATGCATAAGCCATTATACTAAAATAATGTAGGCAAGAGATTTGAAAGGAAACAAGGTGGGAAGACAACAACAACAACAGCAACGAAACTCAAATAGGATCTCCAATTGCGGAATCATCATTTTCTCTTTTGCTATTTTACTTCCTTTTCACAACTCATATCAACACTGGCAACTCTCTCTGAGCCTTCAACATCACAACCATAAATAAATTTCAAAAAAAAAGAAAAATCACATAATAAATTGACAAGAAAGACTTTAAATTATATGCCTTTCTATTTTATTGAATAAAGCTCATAGATTGATAGCTGTGACTGGATTAGTTCTCAATTTTTGATCGCTAGTCTTAGAATGGAGGGTAGCTAGGGTTTTAGTTTTTAGTTTCAGGTTATTCAAAACGTTTTTTTTTGAAGTTTATTTTTGCTAAATGGATGCGACAAGTCGAAACGGAGGTGAAGGTGAGTCTTCGTCGGATGTTGGAATACCTACCGGGTTGAATCGGATCAAGACTCGGCGAGTTTCTTCGAAGGATCAACAGCCGAGTTCGAGACCGGACGAGTCGGTTGAGTCTCCGAGTTTTTGGGTTTCGAGGTCTCCGTTGAGGCAGAAGCAGAAGACTATGGCTCAGGGAGGACGTGAAAAGCCCACTGGTCCTTCCAGGAAAAGTAGGTTTGCGTTTTCTTGTTCCAGAGGTTTAATTTTGGTTTTGTTTTCGTTAAGCTCTGTTTGGCTGCTCAGAAAATGTTGGAATAGAAAGAGAAAATATACTGTTTGATTATATATATATATATATGCACCAAAAGCCTTGCAGCTTAACTGGCACCTGTGTTTCCAGCTGAGACGCTCAGGTTCAATTTTCCCCTCCTCTGTTTGTAACTATTGAATTTATAAATATATGTATGTGTGCTGTATTTCATGTGTTTAATAGAGTATTGGCGAAACTTTTTTTTTTTTTGGGAGGAGATTTTATTATTTCTTTGAAACTGGTTTTGTAGATTATGGAGGATGTAAAAAAAAAAAAGCAAAAAACTAAGAATTAGTTTAGAAGATTGGTGTGTGTGTTTAATTCTGTCTAGTTGCCAGTGGTGTCATATATGTGGTTCTTTAAGTTGTCGTAGACGGTTTTTTTCAAAATTTTAATGGGCTATTGTATGGCAACATAATTTGGATTGCTTAAATTTGATTGTAAAGGATACTGAGATGATTTTAGGTAAGGTTTCTTGATTAATTACTAAAGCTGACATCTTAAAGGGGTCCTTTAGCAAAAACTTATTTAACATCAAGGCTAGATAAAGTGAATAACGATACCGTTGTCTGCCAAGGCCTGTCATGTGAAGTTTTTGTTACTGATGTGTATGGGGTCATATACTGAACTTATCTTCATTCAAAGATGGACCTTCAAACTGGTGTTAGCTCCTAGTGATAGTCAAGAACCTTGTAGCTTCATAGCGTACAGAATTTGTCACAAAAATTCTATTTCCCCTTCCCCCTCCTTAATTTTCAAAACATACAAACAAGGGGAAGGGGTAACAATTCCCATCCCCTCTCCTCTTCTTTCCTCCCTTACCCTCTACTCTCCTCTCCATCCAAACTTCCAAACAGTTTTAGAATTCATATGATTTAAAGCCCAAGCAATGCTTAATGATTAGGACTATTCTCTTTGGCATATTGAACTTGGCACTGCTGATTTGAAGCCAGCTCTGTTTAGCTATTTCTACCAGGATTGTTAAGAAAATTTCTTGAGTTTTAAATGGAGTTGGGACTGCTTGTTAAGATTTTTTGGTGGTTTAGACCCTCCTCTTCTTGCCTGAGTTGGTACAAAGAGTGGTCTCCAGAAGAGCTTCTGTATTGGGCGACGGGAAAAGTTGAAGTTCTTGATTTGTTATTCGTTTATAATGTGTCTTTTCTAGTAAAAGATTATACTTTGTGTAATAGCAATCTTAAAATATGTAGTTTTCCTTCTTCCTCATTTTAAATACAGCATTCTTGGTTACTTAAAGAAACATAACAAAATAATATTTAATTACTTTCTTGCCTTAGCTTTCCACAAAGGAAAGAAGATAGCTTTTTGGTTCAAGTCATATCTTTCCAAGGATTCAACTCAACCTTTCAATAATGTTCCTCTAAACATTGAGGTAGGATTCTTCTGATATTTGTTTATAAGTTACTTCTATTTATGTAGGATATGCATATGATGATTTCTTATGCTTTGTTCTTTCCTAGATTTACTGAAAATAAGTCATGCTACTTATCTGACAGGGCTCCAACTCAAAAGTCAAGATGCCAGACGAGGAGAGTCCTACACAAACTAAAGTACACAATGAAGGAAATCATTTAGATGTAAAATATTCTTCATGGGAGAGTGCAAGCCATAGTAAAGTGTCAATGGGTTTAAAAAGTTTTTCACATGAAATAGGACCAAAAGGTGGCATTCAACCTGCCCAGCCTCGGGCCCACAGCTACAGTGATTTGGAGGTATTACTCATAGTTTGAGAATAATACCCATTGCCTTTGTTTGATATTTTTGGTTAGCACCGTTAGATTGTGACAAGTGCACTTAAGAGTAAGTTATTTGATAAACAGACTTTTTTTTTGCACTTTTTAAATTGTTTGATGAATATTATATGTTCACATAATGTGAATTGGCTTTTGTATTATCGTATGTCATACAAAAGTACCATCAACAGTTGTCAATTATGTTGGAAAAAAAAGAGTGCAAATCTACTACAAAATTGCTTCTGGATAAGGCTTCACAGGGTTGTTTTTCATTGTTCTTGAGATGGTTGAAAAATTTACATGTTTGCCTATGAACTTGATTCTTGGATTCAAAATTCACTTGTCAATATCACGATTACATAGACTTATTTACGTTGGAATAAAATAACTTATCAAAAAAAATTTATGCTGGAATAAAATAATTAACTATCATAAGAAGTTTTCAAGCAAGTCAGCGAAATGTAACACAATACCTGCACATGTAAACATCATCAAATGGTTTTACATTAATGTTGAATGTTGTTATTTTATAATGGTGAGATTATATTATTGGTCCTAAATCCTAATGTCCCTTATTCCAATACATTCTTGTTAGTCCTCTTTCCATGGCATGCAATTATACAAGCTAATGACTTCGGCATATTTTAATTTTTAACTAATGTCTTGTAGAGATATCATCACATCTAGCAGTAGCTGACTCTACCAATATGCCATAGATAAAAAGAACCATTTTTGGTTTGTGTTGTAAGAGAACAATTTCTTAGGATAAGTTAATTTTAGATAAGAACGAAACAAAATTATTGGTCCCTGCTGGACTTTGTCATTTATGACTGATTAACATCTTTTTTCTTTTTTCCTTTATGAGATATTCAGGAGCTTTTGGGTTCTTTGCATTCAAGATTTGATGCTGCCAAAGAAGTGGTAAATGTGGAACTAGCTAGTTTGGCAGGGGATGTTATGGATGTTGTTGAGAAGATTGACTCATCCCCAGAGGAACAGACAATGGCAGATGATCTTCTTATTCTTGCTAAAATGTGTACTGAAATGGCTTCTTCTGAGTTTCGTGTCAAATGTGAAACAATTGTTCAAGAATTGACTGAGAAAAGGCATCAGTGTCAAACAGGAATGCTAAAGTGGTCGTTCACACGGATGCTCTTCATATTAACACGTTGCACTAGACTGTTGCAGTTCCAGAGAGATAGGGAACCAATAGACGCGAAATCCCTTAAAAAACTAAAGAAATGTTTAGAAAGTGTTCCTGCTGTTGAAACAAGCTGGGTGCCCAATCCACGGGTTACTGATTCTGGTTCAGATTATGCTTTGAATCAGAAGCATGACGTCAAACATGAATTGCAGCGAGAAAATAAGCTATCTTCTGTCCCAGAGGCAAGTTGTTACAGTTCTACAGAGCCAGATGATGAGAATGACAGAATTTTGAGAAAGGATTCTGTGGTCTTGGAACAAAGATTTCCAATTCAAAATTCCCAAACTAATTTACTTTCACTAGTGCGACAGTTTCATCAATTTGATGGCATTGGAAAGTCAGCAAATAATTCCATTTCTGGTTCATTTCATGAGCAAGAACAAAGTGCTGATGGATCTGATTCAGTTATCTGTAGGATATGTGAGGAAATTGTTCCTACT
Source organism: Quercus suber (assembly GCF_002906115.3). Taxonomy (NCBI): domain Eukaryota; kingdom Viridiplantae; phylum Streptophyta; class Magnoliopsida; order Fagales; family Fagaceae; genus Quercus; species Quercus suber. Next base: position 1,000,021 of record NW_027069502.1, read on the forward strand.
TGTCATCTGGAATCACATTCTTACATATGTGCATATGCTGACAAGTGTGATTTAAGTTATCCAGATCTAGATGAACGTCTTATAAAACTGGGGGAGATATTGGAACAGATTATAGAGTCGCGCAATACAAGTTTTCATGCATCTTATGGAAGCCCTGAAAGCTTAAGAACACAAACTACAAATTTGGCAATCGCATCTGAAGGTTGCTCTCCCAAGATTAGTGAGTGGCGAAATAAAGGTGTTGAAGGAATGTTTGAGGATATACATGAGATGGACACAGCCTGCATAGATGATTCTCATCCTCCTATGAACTTGAAGGGTCACTTGGGTGTAAAGCTTGGCAACCATGGCGCATCCTCTTCAACTGGGAGCATGACATCAGTATCATCCACTAATACCCCTAGAGCTGGTCATTTTGACTCCTGGTGGTTGGGGCATAACAATCCTTCCGAGCTTGAGGATGTGCAACAGGTCTGTCATTTTTGTATTGGATTTTTTCTTCTTCTTAGAGGTCATTGTAATTAAGTTTAATTATCAAGAGTCGCTCAGATCTTTGTCAATAATATTTTCATTGCATGGAATGTCACACTCAACTGTCAATGCAACATGTGATCCACTTCTTTGATAGTTTAGTTGTCATTATGATAAGCAACAACAAAAATAGATTTTTTTTATTTTTATTTTTTTTTATTTATTTTTCTGGACACATCAATTTTATTTGTGAGAATCAACTTCCTTTGGCATTGGGAAGTACTTTGGTGCCTCTTGCCGGAAGCCTTTGATGCTGCTAAAAAACGTCTTTGAGCTTTGTAATTCGAAGATAATTTGATACCACTTGATCGCTATGACAATTTAGTCGTCACCAGTAAATCTTGGAATATCCTCACTGTATTTGTCAGCCCAATTATTTTCATTGGAATTAGAAGCTAATGTTAATCAACAACTTAAAAAGCTCCTTTATGTGATTTTGACCTGAGAACTATCTTAAAATTTAAGTTAAAATTAAGAGGAATTTCACCTAATAATTATAGGTTGTCTCAAATTGATGGAATGGTTACAGAGTATTTAAAATATTAACGATGGATAAATCTCCAAATTCTACTGAGATATCTCAAGCTATCCCATTGATAGAATGGGAATCTCCACAAAATTTGAAGGTCCTTTGAGAGAATGTAGAAACCTACCCATTTTCAAAATGAATTTCATATTCACATAAAAGTGTATATATGATTTAAAAGGTAAAACTCAGAAATTTAATTAAGAAATATTTTACATAAAATCTCATCGAATATTTGATACAATCAACACTAATCACAAAAAATATTCATGAACTAGTTTGTGTTTGTCCTGTTTTTCTATGTAGGATTCTTGTCAGCTTGTTTTTTTTCTTTTTAAAATTCCTGTTTGCTATATCAAGTCGGTACAATCTAGGAATGACCAAATTACTATGACTACTACAATCTTTAGTTGTGAAGACAGGATTAAAAAGTCATTTTTTGAGTGGCAAAGGAAGAAATAAAGGACTTCTGTTATTCAACTATTAATAAATAAGGACCTGTCATTGTTTAATGAGTGTTGTGGAACAATTTTTGTCCATTGGAAAAGCATAGGGATTCTGTTAAATTAATTAATGCAGACATTTTATTTTGGGGGGACGTAGGGGGAATTGGGATAGTAAAAATAAACATGACTGTGGTTTTCCTATAAAGCAGTTGGCTATTTTGTTGTTTGAAGATCTTGTTCTTATTCATAAAGGTTTCTGTTCCCCAAGGGTCAAAGTTCTTTGCAGCCCACATTATATTATAACAATGATCCTTATTGTCAATCTCATTTCTTGAGTAAACCATACAAGATAACCTGCCCCTTGAGCATGAACTGCTCACAATCTTTTGTACAATAAGTGAACAAGAATGTTATCTTTTTGGGTCACAAGTTCCTGTTGACCCTTGCCATACTGGAGCTGGCTGCTTATGTACATCTGTTGGCGTAATCTGATTTGTCTATTTTAGATTTACTTCCATCAATAATTCGGGTCCTACTTTGTTTACTTATTTGAGCTTGCAGCCCATTCAGATTTTTTCTAAACTAGGCCATCCAAGCTGCCTACACTATGTAATATGTGGTATTTGATTACCAAACTCTGCTTTCCTTCTAGCTTGGGACTCTACTTTCAAGCTTTCATTTTTTGTCTATTTTTGGCTGGCAAGCATTCATTATCTTTCTTATAGATTCATTGCTCCTGTTCTTAAATATATCTATCGATCACCTTATAGCTATTGTTGTAATGCCTTTATGCAATTTCTCATGCCTGTACATTTTTCTTGCCAGATGATTGACCTTGCAGACATAGCCCGCTGTGTGTCTGAAATAGATCTTTCAAAAGAAGGGTCTCATGGATTTTTGCTTGCCTGTATGCAAGACTTGCAGGATGTTTTACTGGATAGCAAGCTTAAAGCTCTTGTAATAGATACCTTTGGAGGCCGGATAGAGAAACTTTTGCGGTAATTTTAGTATTAGGAAAAATATCTTATGATATTGGATTTAAATAATTAAACTCATTTCACTGGGGTATTCCTGTCACATTCAACTACGTTTGCAGGGAAAAATATCTACTTGCTTGTGAACTAATGGATACTAGGAGCCCAAAGAGTGATAGCAAGAATAAGGAAATCTCTAGATCTCTGTTGGATAATGCATCTCAAAGTAGTGCAGTATCAACTCCTTCAAATTCCCTGCACAAAGAGCGGACAAGCATTGATGACTTTGAGATTATCAAACCAATTAGCAGGGGTGCTTTTGGTAGAGTCTTTCTTGCACGTAAGCGGACAACAGGAGATTTTTTTGCAATAAAGGTACTCATTTATCAAGCAAATGGTAAATATTCTTCATTTAATGTCTTGCTAAGAAAAACAGACTAATACCATATGAATCTTCCTTGTTATATATGTATTTGGATTCACTACTGTAAGCAAAAGTAGAGCTACTAGGTGGAAAAAAGAAATATAAGATGCCAGGTCATTTGGAAGACTAGCTGCAGCTGTAAGACTAAGGAGTAGCTCCTCTTTTGAATGAAATTATTTTTACTTGTCAAAGAAAAAAAAAATAGAGGAGGAAGGCTTAAAAGAACATGGTCAAGGTGGTGAGTTACAACAGAATGGCCTGTTATATAACAAATTGATGGATCCCAACATAGCTCTATGCAGAAGATAAATATGGTGTCTCACTTACAATGTGAGCCTCATGCTTGCTTATAGCTAAGTCTTAGACCATAGTTGCTTAAGATTGTTGACTTACGGGAAATTTTTGTTGTCATATAACACTACCTAGGGCCATATCTTTGGTGAAATCATGGTTTGCTATCTTTCCCGACCTTTATCAAAACCTCTTGTCATTGCATATGGCCATGATTAACACATTTTCATATATGATCAGAGCATCCTCGCTTTTATGAGGTCACTGGCATCTATATTCTTGTCATACAGTTCCAAGAATCTCAATGTCACTCAAGATTCTTTCATACATGGTCAAGGTGGTGAGTTACAACAGAATGGCCTGTTATATAACAAATTGATGGATCCCAACATAGCTCTATGCAGAAGATAAATATGGTGTCTCACTTACAATGTGAGCCTCATGCTTGCTTATAGCTAAGTCTTAGACCATAGTTGCTTAAGATTGTTGACTTACGGGAAATTTTTGTTGTCATATAACACTACCTAGGGCCATATCTTTGGTGAAATCATGGTTTGCTATCTTTCCCGACCTTTATCAAAACCTCTTGTCATTGCATATGGCCATGATTAACACATTTTCATATATGATCAGAGCATCCTCGCTTTTATGAGGTCACTGGCATCTATATTCTTGTCATACAGTTCCAAGAATCTCAATGTCACTCAAGATTCTTTCATACATGGTCAAGGTGGTGAGTTACAACAGAATGGCCTGTTATATAACAAATTGATGGATCCCAACATAGCTCTATGCAGAAGATAAATATGGTGTCTCACTTACAATGTGAGCCTCATGCTTGCTTATAGCTAAGTCTTAGACCATAGTTGCTTAAGATTGTTGACTTACGGGAAATTTTTGTTGTCATATAACACTACCTAGGGCCATATCTTTGGTGAAATCATGGTTTGCTATCTTTCCCGACCTTTATCAAAACCTCTTGTCATTGCATATGGCCATGATTAACACATTTTCATATATGATCAGAGCATCCTCGCTTTTATGAGGTCACTGGCATCTATATTCTTGTCATACAGTTCCAAGAATCTCAATGTCACTCAAGATTCTTTCATACACCCTCTAATTGAGAATTCTCTAAGCCATATTAGATTAGATTAATTCAGATATATATATATATATATATTTTCTTTCAAGTTACTTCCCCATTGTTTATGTAAGCAATTAGCCTAAGTTGGCATCCCCATAACCACAATTATATCCTAAAAGAACTATTAAGTAACAATTGAGGCTTCTGATAAATAGTTATATAGCTAAATTTAGTAAACAGCTAATAGATTCAACACACCCTCACACAAAATGTAGTTAACCAATCCAAACCACATAATTTGGGCACAAAAAACATAGAAATTATTGTGAGCTTTATTAAAAAAACTATACATACACACCCAATTTCAAACCATATTATTGTGTTGTCAACTTATGATAAGAGTAGTATCACTTTTACATAGATCCATGATTGACATTATTTTTCATGCACCAATCATAACTTAACACATTAGTTAGACGTAAAATTATGTGTGTCTTTAGGCTTACTGAAATTTATTTATTTTAAAAAAATCCAAAATGATTGCCAGTTCCATTTTATGTTGCTAATTTTGGTAGCTTAGGTCATTCTCCAAGTTATACTTTTTTTTGCTGTGACATTCATCAACATCAGAACAAAACTTAAGATAACTAGGCAATCAGTTGTACACATAAGGGAAATCCAACTATTGATTAAAAAGACTGCCTAGACTAGAAGGTGGTTTCTTATGTATCAGATGCATGTAGCATCTCTCTCTCACTTGCTTGATTAAGAAGAAGTTTTTTTTTTGGCCAAATAGAGAAGAAATTTCATTAAAAAAAGAAGCACAGAGTTACATTGAAGAGTCTTTTAGCTATAAAAAAAGAAAAGGATAGTCTTCTTTCTAACCAACCTGCCTAAGAAGACTGATTCTGACTCTAACTTTCCTTCATGGTATGGTAAACAACAGCAGCCATTACCAGTCCATTTAATATGTGTGCTAAAGTTCTCACATAGTCCTTTTTTGTATTCTTTCAGCGAAAGTGCAACAAAAAAAATGACCATCAGTTTCACCATAATTTCGACAGAGGGAGTGTGTAAGTTAAAGAGTATTAATAGGCACTATGGGCCAAAGAGTTACATGAGTTAAACGGGTTGAATAAGTCTCAAGCAGAATTTAAAATTTTGTAACTCTTAAGATTAAAATAATAAATACATTTGTAACTTTAATAAGAGGCCTCAATAAGTTTCCATTCAATAGTCATATTCATTAAATGAAAAATAAATTGCAAGTTACATATATTTATTATCAGTACCTCAATATATACCACTCACCATTATCACCCCCACCAACCATTTGAATCGGATCAAGACTCGGCGAGTTTCTTCGAAGGATCAACAGCCGAGTTCGAGACCGGACGAGTCGGTTGAGTCTCCGAGTTTTTGGGTTTCGAGGTCTCCGTTGAGGCAGAAGCAGAAGACTATGGCTCAGGGAGGACGTGAAAAGCCCACTGGTCCTTCCAGGAAAAGTAGGTTTGCGTTTTCTTGTTCCAGAGGTTTAATTTTGGTTTTGTTTTCGTTAAGCTCTGTTTGGCTGCTCAGAAAATGTTGGAATAGAAAGAGAAAATATACTGTTTGATTATATATATATATATATATATATATGCACCAAAAGCCTTGCAGCTTAACTGGCACCTGTGTCTCCAGCTGAGACGCTCAGGTTCAATTTTCCCCTCCTCTGTTTGTAACTATTGAATTTATAAATATATGTATGTGTGCTGTATTTCATGTGTTTAATAGAGTATTGGCGAAACTTTTTTTTTATTGGGAGGAGATTTTATTATTTCTTTGAAACTGGTTTTGTAGATTATGGAGGATGTAAAAAAAAAAAAAAAGCAAAAAACTAAGAATTAGTTTAGAAGATTGGTGTGTGTGTGTTTAATTCTGTCTAGTTGCCAGTGGTGTCATATATGTGGTTCTTTAAGTTGTCGTATACGGTTTTTTTTAAAATTTTAATGGGCTATTGTATGGCAACATAATTTGGATTGCTTAAATTTGATTGTAAAGGATACTGAGATGATTTTAGGTAAGGTTTCTTGATTAATTACTAAAGCTGACATCTTAAAGGGGTCCTTTAGCAAAAACTTATTTAACATCAAGGCTAGATAAAGTGAATAACGATACCATTGTCTGCCAAGGCCTGTCATGTGAAGTTTTTGTTACTGATGTGTATGGGGTCATATACTGAACTTATCTTCATTCAAAGATGGACCTTCAAACTGGTGTTAGCTCCTAGTGATAGTCAAGAACCTTGTAGCTTCATAGCGTACAGAATTTGTCACAAAAATTCTATTTCCCCTTCCCCCTCCTTAATTTTCAAAACATACAAACAAGGGGAAGGGGTAACAATTCCCATCCCCTCTCCTCTTCTTTCCTCCCTTACCCTCTACTCTCCTCTCCATCCAAACTTCCAAACAGTTTTAGAATTCATATGATTTAAAGCCCAAGCAATGCTTAATGATTAGGACTATTCTCTTTGGCATATTGAACTTGGCACTGCTGATTTGAAGCCAGCTCTGTTTAGCTATTTCTACCAGGATTGTTAAGAAAATTTCTTGAGTTTTAAATGGAGTTGGGACTGCTTGTTAAGATTTTTTGGTGGTTTAGACCCTCCTCTTCTTGCCTGAGTTGGTACAAAGAGTGGTCTCCAGAAGAGCTTCTGTATTGGGCGACGGGAAAAGTTGAAGTTCTTGATTTGTTATTCGTTTATAATGTGTCTTTTCTAGTAAAAGATTATACTTTGTGTAATAGCAATCTTAAAATATGTAGTTTTCCTTCTTCCTCATTTTAAATACAGCATTCTTGGTTACTTAAAGAAACATAACAAAATAATATTTAATTACTTTCTTGCCTTAGCTTTCCACAAAGGAAAGAAGATAGCTTTTTGGTTCAAGTCATATCTTTCCAAGGATTCAACTCAACCTTTCAATAATGTTCCTCTAAACATTGAGGTAGGATTCTTCTGATATTTGTTTATAAGTTACTTCTATTTATGTAGGATATGCATATGATGATTTCTTATGCTTTGTTCTTTCCTAGATTTACTGAAAATAAGTCATGCTACTTATCTGACAGGGCTCCAACTCAAAAGTCAAGATGCCAGACGAGGAGAGTCCTACACAAACTAAAGTACACAATGAAGGAAATCATTTAGATGTAAAATATTCTTCATGGGAGAGTGCAAGCCATAGTAAAGTGTCAATGGGTTTAAAAAGTTTTTCACATGAAATAGGACCAAAAGGTGGCATTCAACCTGCCCAGCCTCGGGCCCACAGCTACAGTGATTTGGAGGTATTACTCATAGTTTGAGAATAATACCCATTGCCTTTGTTTGATATTTTTGGTTAGCACCGTTAGATTGTGACAAGTGCACTTAAGAGTAAGTTATTTGATAAACAGACTTTTTTTTGCACTTTTTAAATTGTTTGATGAATATTATATGTTCACATAATGTGAATTGGCTTTTGTATTATCGTATGTCATACAAAAGTACCATCAACAGTTGTCAATTATGTTGGAAAAAAAAGAGTGCAAATCTACTACAAAATTGCTTCTGGATAAGGCTTCACAGGGTTGTTTTTCATTGTTCTTGAGATGGTTGAAAAATTTACATGTTTGCCTATGAACTTGATTCTTGGATTCAAAATTCACTTGTCAATATCACGATTACATAGACTTATTTACGTTGGAATAAAATAACTTATCAAAAAAAATTTATGCTGGAATAAAATAATTAACTATCATAAGAAGTTTTCAAGCAAGTCAGCGAAATGTAACACAATACCTGCACATGTAAACATCATCAAATGGTTTTACATTAATGTTGAATGTTGTTATTTTATAATGGTGAGATTATATTATTGGTCCTAAATCCTAATGTCCCTTATTCCAATACATTCTTGTTAGTCCTCTTTCCATGGCATGCAATTATACAAGCTAATGACTTCGGCATATTTTAATTTTTAACTAATGTCTTGTAGAGATATCATCACATCTAGCAGTAGCTGACTCTACCAATATGCCATAGATAAAAAGAACCATTTTTGGTTTGTGTTGTAAGAGAACAATTTCTTAGGATAAGTTAATTTTAGATAAGAACGAAACAAAATTATTGGTCCCTGCTGGACTTTGTCATTTATGACTGATTAACATCTTTTTTCTTTTTTCCTTTATGAGATATTCAGGAGCTTTTGGGTTCTTTGCATTCAAGATTTGATGCTGCCAAAGAAGTGGTAAATGTGGAACTAGCTAGTTTGGCAGGGGATGTTATGGATGTTGTTGAGAAGATTGACTCATCCCCAGAGGAACAGACAATGGCAGATGATCTTCTTATTCTTGCTAAAATGTGTACTGAAATGGCTTCTTCTGAGTTTCGTGTCAAATGTGAAACAATTGTTCAAGAATTGACTGAGAAAAGGCATCAGTGTCAAACAGGAATGCTAAAGTGGTCGTTCACACGGATGCTCTTCATATTAACACGTTGCACTAGACTGTTGCAGTTCCAGAGAGATAGGGAACCAATAGACGCGAAATCCCTTAAAAAACTAAAGAAATGTTTAGAAAGTGTTCCTGCTGTTGAAACAAGCTGGGTGCCCAATCCACGGGTTACTGATTCTGGTTCAGATTATGCTTTGAATCAGAAGCATGACGTCAAACATGAATTGCAGCGAGAAAATAAGCTATCTTCTGTCCCAGAGGCAAGTTGTTACAGTTCTACAGAGCCAGATGATGAGAATGACAGAATTTTGAGAAAGGATTCTGTGGTCTTGGAACAAAGATTTCCAATTCAAAATTCCCAAACTAATTTACTTTCACTAGTGCGACAGTTTCATCAATTTGATGGCATTGGAAAGTCAGCAAATAATTCCATTTCTGGTTCATTTCATGAGCAAGAACAAAGTGCTGATGGATCTGATTCAGTTATCTGTAGGATATGTGAGGAAATTGTTCCTACTTGTCATCTGGAATCACATTCTTACATATGTGCATATGCTGACAAGTGTGATTTAAGTTATCCAGATCTAGATGAACGTCTTATAAAACTGGGGGAGATATTGGAACAGATTATAGAGTCGCGCAATACAAGTTTTCATGCATCTTATGGAAGCCCTGAAAGCTTAAGAACACAAACTACAAATTTGGCAATCGCATCTGAAGGTTGCTCTCCCAAGATTAGTGAGTGGCGAAATAAAGGTGTTGAAGGAATGTTTGAGGATATACATGAGATGGACACAGCCTGCATAGATGATTCTCATCCTCCTATGAACTTGAAGGGTCACTTGGGTGTAAAGCTTGGCAACCATGGCGCATCCTCTTCAACTGGGAGCATGACATCAGTATCATCCACTAATACCCCTAGAGCTGGTCATTTTGACTCCTGGTGGTTGGGGCATAACAATCCTTCCGAGCTTGAGGATGTGCAACAGGTCTGTCATTTTTGTATTGGATTTTTTCTTCTTCTTAGAGGTCATTGTAATTAAGTTTAATTATCAAGAGTCGCTCAGATCTTTGTCAATAATATTTTCATTGCATGGAATGTCACACTCAACTGTCAATGCAACATGTGATCCACTTCTTTGATAGTTTAGTTGTCATTATGATAAGCAACAACAAAAATAGATTTTTTTTATTTTTATTTTTTTTTATTTATTTTTCTGGACACATCAATTTTATTTGTGAGAATCAACTTCCTTTGGCATTGGGAAGTACTTTGGTGCCTCTTGCCGGAAGCCTTTGATGCTGCTAAAAAACGTCTTTGAGCTTTGTAATTCGAAGATAATTTGATACCACTTGATCGCTATGACAATTTAGTCGTCACCAGTAAATCTTGGAATATCCTCACTGTATTTGTCAGCCCAATTATTTTCATTGGAATTAGAAGCTAATGTTAATCAACAACTTAAAAAGCTCCTTTATGTGATTTTGACCTGAGAACTATCTTAAAATTTAAGTTAAAATTAAGAGGAATTTCACCTAATAATTATAGGTTGTCTCAAATTGATGGAATGGTTACAGAGTATTTAAAATATTAACGATGGATAAATCTCCAAATTCTACTGAGATATCTCAAGCTATCCCATTGATAGAATGGGAATCTCCACAAAATTTGAAGGTCCTTTGAGAGAATGTAGAAACCTACCCATTTTCAAAATGAATTTCATATTCACATAAAAGTGTATATATGATTTAAAAGGTAAAACTCAGAAATTTAATTAAGAAATATTTTACATAAAATCTCATCGAATATTTGATACAATCAACACTAATCACAAAAAATATTCATGAACTAGTTTGTGTTTGTCCTGTTTTTCTATGTAGGATTCTTGTCAGCTTGTTTTTTTTCTTTTTAAAATTCCTGTTTGCTATATCAAGTCGGTACAATCTAGGAATGACCAAATTACTATGACTACTACAATCTTTAGTTGTGAAGACAGGATTAAAAAGTCATTTTTTGAGTGGCAAAGGAAGAAATAAAGGACTTCTGTTATTCAACTATTAATAAATAAGGACCTGTCATTGTTTAATGAGTGTTGTGGAACAATTTTTGTCCATTGGAAAAGCATAGGGATTCTGTTAAATTAATTAATGCAGACATTTTATTTTGGGGGGACGTAGGGGGAATTGGGATAGTAAAAATAAACATGACTGTGGTTTTCCTATAAAGCAGTTGGCTATTTTGTTGTTTGAAGATCTTGTTCTTATTCATAAAGGTTTCTGTTCCCCAAGGGTCAAGTTCTTTGCAGCCCACATTATATTATAACAATGATCCTTATTGTCAATCTCATTTCTTGAGTAAACCATACAAGATAACCTGCCCCTTGAGCATGAACTGCTCACAATCTTTTGTACAATAAGTGAACAAGAATGTTATCTTTTTGGGTCACAAGTTCCTGTTGACCCTTGCCATACTGGAGCTGGCTGCTTATGTACATCTGTTGGCGTAATCTGATTTGTCTATTTTAGATTTACTTCCATCAATAATTCGGGTCCTGCTTTGTTTACTTATTTGAGCTTGCAGCCCATTCAGATTTTTTCTAAACTAGGCCATCCAAGCTGCCTACACTATGTAATATGTGGTATTTGATTACCAAACTCTGCTTTCCTTCTAGCTTGGGACTCTACTTTCAAGCTTTCATTTTTTGTCTATTTTTGGCTGGCAAGCATTCATTATCTTTCTTATAGATTCATTGCTCCTGTTCTTAAATATATCTATCGATCACCTTATAGCTATTGTTGTAATGCCTTTATGCAATTTCTCATGCCTGTACATTTTTCTTGCCAGATGATTGACCTTGCAGACATAGCCCGCTGTGTGTCTGAAATAGATCTTTCAAAAGAAGGGTCTCATGGATTTTTGCTTGCCTGTATGCAAGACTTGCAGGATGTTTTACTGGATAGCAAGCTTAAAGCTCTTGTAATAGATACCTTTGGAGGCCGGATAGAGAAACTTTTGCGGTAATTTTAGTATTAGGAAAAATATCTTATGATATTGGATTTAAATAATTAAACTCATTTCACTGGGGTATTCCTGTCACATTCAACTACGTTTGCAGGGAAAAATATCTACTTGCTTGTGAACTAATGGATACTAGGAGCCCAAAGAGTGATAGCAAGAATAAGGAAATCTCTAGATCTCTGTTGGATAATGCATCTCAAAGTAGTGCAGTATCAACTCCTTCAAATTCCCTGCACAAAGAGCGGACAAGCATTGATGACTTTGAGATTATCAAACCAATTAGCAGGGGTGCTTTTGGTAGAGTCTTTCTTGCACGTAAGCGGACAACAGGAGATTTTTTTGCAATAAAGGTACTCATTTATCAAGCAAATGGTAAATATTCTTCATTTAATGTCTTGCTAAGAAAAACAGACTAATACCATATGAATCTTCCTTGTTATATATGTATTTGGATTCACTACTGTAAGCAAAAGTAGAGCTACTAGGTGGAAAAAAGAAATATAAGATGCCAGGTCATTTGGAAGACTAGCTGCAGCTGTAAGACTAAGGAGTAGCTCCTCTTTCGAATGAAATCGAGTAGCTCCTCTTTTGAATGAAATTATTTTTACTTGTCAAAGAAAAAAAAAATAGAGGAGGAAGGCTTAAAAGAACATGGTCAAGGTGGTGAGTTACAACAGAATGGCCTGTTATATAACAAATTGATGGATCCCAACATAGCTCTATGCAGAAGATAAATATGGTGTCTCACTTACAATGTGAGCCTCATGCTTGCTTATAGCTAAGTCTTAGACCATAGTTGCTTAAGATTGTTGACTTACGGGAAATTTTTGTTGTCATATAACACTACCTAGGGCCATATCTTTGGTGAAATCATGGTTTGCTATCTTTCCCGACCTTTATCAAAACCTCTTGTCATTGCATATGGCCATGATTAACACATTTTCATATATGATCAGAGCATCCTCGCTTTTATGAGGTCACTGGCATCTATATTCTTGTCATACAGTTCCAAGAATCTCAATGTCACTCAAGATTCTTTCATACATGGTCAAGGTGGTGAGTTACAACAGAATGGCCTGTTATATAACAAATTGATGGATCCCAACATAGCTCTATGCAGAAGATAAATATGGTGTCTCACTTACAATGTGAGCCTCATGCTTGCTTATAGCTAAGTCTTAGACCATAGTTGCTTAAGATTGTTGACTTACGGGAAATTTTTGTTGTCATATAACACTACCTAGGGCCATATCTTTGGTGAAATCATGGTTTGCTATCTTCCCGACCTTTATCAAAACCTCTTGTCATTGCATATGGCCATGATTAACACATTTTCATATATGATCAGAGCATCCTCGCTTTTATGAGGTCACTGGCATCTATATTCTTGTCATACAGTTCCAAGAATCTCAATGTCACTCAAGATTCTTTCATACACCCTCCCCCCCCCCCAACCCCAAAGAAAAACAGTTTATTCTCTGTGGTCTTTGTTTTTGCAGTGTTATGTTTTCCTAAGGAATGTACTAGCATTTTTTCCACCCTTTTTTCCTTTTCCCAGCCATTTAATGAGTAATTATTGTTTTTGGCACCATAATGGTAATCTTGGTCCAGATTCTTGATATTGTGCAGCATTTCGCTTATGCAGGTGCTGAAGAAGTTGGATATGATACGAAAAAATGATGTTGATCGTATATTAGCCGAGCGTAACATACTAATAACTGTCCGAAACCCTTTTGTGGTAATATCCAATTTTTGGTTTCTTTGAATCATGAGAGCTGCTACTGTTGAATAGTTTAATATGTACTTTATGATTCATTTGAAATGAATATGTGATCCTGTACTGCAGGTTCGATTTTTTTATTCTTTCACCTGTAGAGATAACCTTTACTTGGTCATGGAATATCTCAATGGGGGTGACCTTTTCTCTCTGCTGAAGAAAGTCGGTTGCCTTGACGAAGATGTAGCTCGTATATATATTGCAGAACTGGTCTGTTTAAAATCATATGTATTTCTTTTCTTCTTCTTTTTTTGGGGCCGGGGGGGGGGGGGGGGGTTGCGTGCAGGGTTCTGGGGTGTATGTATTTCTTTTTTAGTTCTTTCTTGATCTTTTCTTAATATGTTTTATCATATTGCAGGTTCTTGCTTTGGAGTACCTCCATTCTCTTGGAATCGTACATCGTGATTTGAAACCTGACAACATATTGATTGCACAGGATGGGCACATTAAGGTCTGGTGTATGCATTTGATGATTAATCTGTTTCCTTGTGTAGAAAATAGTAAAAGAAAAGTCTGGAACATGGCAACCAAATGATGCTGCATTTGATATTGAGTTACTCAGAGTGCATTCTTTTGTCAATAAATTTACTATCTAAAATTTTCAAGCATTAAATAAAAGAATTGATTTTGTGCAGTTTTGTATCTTAACCCCTTACTCATACTTGTTGATGTCCTTTTATTTAGTACGAGATCAAATGAGCTAATTTGTTGGCAACAGAACCTTTTGAGATTAGAACTCATTAGCTATAAGACCTTCAAGAGCAATTATTTAGACCTTCCTGGCTCTATTTCATTATGCATCACACTAGATGTCCTTGTATATGCCTCTGCAGGGTTGATTTCATATCTGCTTCAGCATTTGATGAATGACAATAATATGCTAATCGTTGCTTATATTACCAGCTTACAGACTTTGGGCTATCCAAGATTGGCCTTATAAACAGCACAATGGATTTATCAGGACCTCAGACAAATGGAACTACTCCAGATGCCCATAACCCACATGCTCAACAGACAGATGATAGACGACAGCACTCCGCTGTTGGGACACCTGACTACTTGGCCCCAGAAATCCTTCTCGGAACTGAGCATGGTTTGAATTCTTCTTTGAGTTTAGGTTTATTTTAAACATACTGGGCAGTTAAAATGACCCAATCTTTCATGCAGGTTATGCTGCTGATTGGTGGTCAGTGGGAATCATTTTATTTGAATTGATTACTGGAATTCCTCCTTTTACTGCTGAACGGCCCGAGGTATTCTTATTTTTCAACCCTAGTGCTTCTTTAGAAATTAAAGCTCCTTTGAGATCCATGTATCAGAAAAGCATCATCTACGTAGTCTCTTGTTCTGTAGAACATTTTTCCCCCATTAAGCAATATATGTAGCTAGTAGATTCAATCCAATGAGCTTTATCGCAGATGGCTCCTCCTCCTCATTCTTAGGGGAAGAAGATGGGCTCATTGATCCAGGACCCACAGCTTGTGCTTGGAAATTTTCCAATAAAAAAATCTAAATTTGATGTATATGATTGAATGAAGACTTCATCTTCATTTAGAAATGTGCTATATGTTATTATGTCTTGTCCAGTGCCTGCTGTGCCATTAGTCTATACTTTTCTTGTCAGACATGTTATCGTTATCTTGCGGGCACGGTGCCAGGAAATGCTGTAGATATCCATGCATTATTGGCTACCAATGCTGTGTATTTTCCAGTGACAACTTTTTGAATAGTTTTTCCCTTTTTTTTGGGGATTATGTACAACTTAATGCAGAATAGTAATAATTATATTAAGAAATTTTCATAATTGTAGGTGGTGCAAGCAAGATTTAGCTAAAACGCCAAATTCTAATTTTAGATGATGATATCTTTCATACACTTTCACCTGCTCATAGCAACTTGATAAACTATTGATTGTCCCAAAAGTTTAAACTAGTAGGAAATGGTGAATTCAATCATTTTACCAATATTCTAACACTCCCAGTCACATGTTTGATGTTGCCATGGAAGATTGATTTACTATTACTTTATGAATTTGTCTATTCAAGAATTATTTTATGGGTCCACATGTAAAGTCCAGTTGAAGTAAAAGTCATGTAGTTTTAATGTCTGGGGTTGAAAAATCAAATGAAAGACTAACATGTACTCAAAGAAAATAAAACCTAAATATTGCTAGAAAATTCTGGACTCAATCAGTCTTTTATAAGGTTTTTAATTTACTAGTTAGACTAGGAGTCCTAATATTACTAGGGAGTTCCAATACTACCAGTACAAGGAGTATGTGTGTGTATATATTTGTGCTCAATGTATTCAAAGGAGATTGGGGTTTATCAAATAGATTATAGAGTGTTTTGAACATTGAGGCACGTTTGCTTTTGCGTGTTCTTTTCTTCTTTTCTCTTCCCTCTTACTTCTTCTTTTTCTTTTTCTTTTTCTTGTGGTACTGTTCATACAGCCCCTGAGCACCATAAAAACCTCTTTTTCTTCTTCCTTACAACCCCAAATCAAGCCCCTTCCCCACATATTTTCTTCTACCAAATAGCCATTAACTCATCTGAATATCTGATCCCTAACACAATTCTTCAACGACTAAATCTTATTTCCACAATGCTCCTAAACTTTAACCCACCGCAACCACACATAGATAAATTTTCTATTTGTTCTATGTCAATGTGGGGGTCCAACACTTGGGACTTTTAACTTTTTAATTGGGTCCAACACTATGATGTGAGTTTACAATTGTAAACACATTGTACTTTGTTATCAATAAAACTCCTATTACCTATAAAAAAAAAAAAAAGAGGTAGAGTGGACATAACTCTTAACAATATTCTGTTAGGAAATGGTAAATTTAATTACTTAACCAATATTCTAACACAAGTCTCAACAAGAAAAATATAAAATAACCAGTTTATATTTTAGATTCCTCACCCTTCAAAGCTAGAATGGGTTGGTGAATGTATGCAACATATTCCTCACCAATTTTCTTTTTTTATTGTATTAGATGAATTGGGTGGAAGATTCTAACTTTATCATTGGAATTACTTTTCTAATGTGAATGTTACATAGCTGCATGTACACATTTAGCTCCCATCATACATTTTTATTGTAGTTGTGTGTTTCTGCACCTTAATTCCTTAAATTTAGTACAATAGTGCGCTTATATACACTACTAGGAATATCCTAGCCCTAATTGATTTGTACCAAAGTTTAATTATTGAATTACGAAAATAACCTTAACTCTAGGGAATTAAATAAAATATTGATAACATAATTAGTTAATAAGACCTAAAATAAAATCCAATGGACCAATAGTAAAAATAATATTGCCTTCTAAAATTAAATAAAACCAAATTAAAATAAATCTGTCTTTGTGCTCCTTACATCATTTCATATTTCTTTTGTGAGCTGATTTCTCATCAGCACATTTGTTTAAGTAAAATTCTCCATCTGAGATCTTAAACGTTTAACACTTACACTTTTTTTCATGGGTGTGCAGATAATTTTTGACAACATTCTTAACAGAAAAATCCCCTGGCCTTCTGTTCCTAGCGACATGTCCTATGAGGCCCAAGACTTAATTAATAGGTTGGTTATGCTTTGTGCCTTTAATGTGTTGATATTGGCTTGTAATTGCTTGTCTTATCAATTTTGTGTTTGTTTATGTGTATGTTTAGGTCTTGCTTTAATCATTCACTGTATTTTGTGAGCACAAACAGATAGTATGAATGTCTGAAACAGAAAAGTTCTTTAAAAAAATATTTATAAGAAAAAAAAAAAATTACTGAATAAGCAAAAAAGAAGGTATGATTCTCTGCCTACAGTAAACATTCAGATTTTGTACTTTTCTGCAAATATAGTATTAAATTCAATGTCTAACTTGAATTTGGAGGTTACTAGGTTTGTTTGAGATTGATAACATCTCCTCTTCTGATGTAATTTTAACACTGTGCATACAGACATGTCTTCTTACGTACAGTTTTTACACTGGGTAATTTACTTACTGTTCCCTTTATTTCCTAAGTTTATGGTGTAGC
Source organism: Quercus suber (assembly GCF_002906115.3). Classification (NCBI taxonomy): domain Eukaryota; kingdom Viridiplantae; phylum Streptophyta; class Magnoliopsida; order Fagales; family Fagaceae; genus Quercus; species Quercus suber. The sequence goes on from NW_027069502.1 coordinate 1,017,603, forward strand.
TACATGTGTTCGCCCAAAATCAGATTATTGTCATTTTATTCACATTGCTTCATACCCACAAATTGGATCAGTTAGACAACTTGATCTACTATTTTGGTTTGTATTTAGACTATACTTTACCATTCGGGGAGGCGAAGCACTCATTTTAGTTCATGTCTGTTTGTGTAGTCAAATAATTATTCAACTTCAATCCTATTCTTCTTTAGGTTTCTTATGCATGATCCAGAGGAGCGGTTAGGAGCAAATGGATCGGCAGAGGTTGTATTCCAATCTCTGGACTCTGATTATTGACCAAGCAAGAAGATTTTTTATTTATTTTTAATAAAAAAAAAGTGCAATTAGCATTGTCTCTGCACCAAGAAGACTTGAACAAGAACTAATATTAATTTATCATAGATTTGTCATTTTGACTCTGTTGATTATTCTTACAGGTAAAAGCACATCCTTTTTTCAGAGGAGTTAATTGGGACAGCCTGGCATTGCAAAAGGTAGAAATGCTGCTCCTCTTGGTGTTTCTGAGATATATTCCTTATATTTAAATTTCCTTCTTTGATAAAACTATATGGCAAAATGTGTTGTGTTTTTTTTTTTTTTTTTTTTGTTGAGAAACGTACTCTATATTATATGTTGCTTGTATTGAGCTTTATTAAATTACAATGTCTTAGCACAACTGTTTGGGGTTGATAACATGATCTTTGGTGCTCAAAAAATTCTTGAATGGCACATTCTTGAGTAATTAATAAATTTTTTGAAGAAGTGGCTAAAGTTAGCCAAGCACTTCAATAACAAAGTGGAGAAAAATGGAAACAAAGATGAACAGTTTATTTTTCTTTTATGATTATTATATATTGGTTTGCCTTTTGTGAGGCTAATTTGGAAAAGACAACTTGTCATACAACCATGCATAGGTCTTTTCGTGCTAGGTTGAGCCCTTAAAAAAACATGGTTCACAACTATTTCTATCTTCTTTTATGTGCATGCTTTTGTTTATGTATGTGTTATATCTATAAAGATTTGGAGTATTCTGGTACATATTTCTTATCATGAAGATTTTGGAAATATTAACATTGTCACTACTTAAACTCTATTTTAGGCTGCCTTTGTGCCACAGCCAGACGGTGCAGATGACACGAGCTATTTTATATCACGGTTTAATCAAATGTCTAGTGGAAGTAGCAATTCAGATTCTGACATTCAGGAATCGTACTCAAATTCTGGAGTTGAGGTGGACTTTCTCTTATTCATCTCTCAACTTTGCTGTTTATGCTTCCAATTAATATTACATGTATTATGATTTCATTAATACTTCATATTTGAGAATTTTACTGGAATAGTTACTCAAAACAGCTATGCTTGCATTTAAATATTGTGTACAATATACAAGATACTAAACGCGTACAACAGACTTTAGCTTCTTTTTTTTTTTTTTTTTTTTTTCTATTGGAGGCTGGTGTTGACCTTACAAATCTGTGTCATTAGATTCCTAGAAGGACTATTGATGTGAAATATGAAGCACTTTGTTAATATTTGTTTTCTTCAGCTAAGTTATATTACTGTTGATGACTGCTTGGTAATTGACGCAAGCTTTCCTTTTTTTAAAATGATTGGTAAGTTACAAATGCACACAATGGGTTTTGAACCCACAACCTCACTCTCTACGTAGCACTTGCAAGGGGAGAAAGTACCAAATACCAATTGAGCTAGAGCTCATTGGCTTATCCACTACAGGACTCCCCTGAACAATAATTTCTCTTTAAGTTACTATAGGGAAAATTGTTCTTTGTAGATTGATTAGAATGTCCCATGGGAATGAAGGTGAACTGTATTAGCTTATTTTCTCTATTATTTTGAGTTCAGAAGTTCTGTTTGAAATCATTTAATGTCTTCTGAAATCTTATTGTACATGTATTTTTTTTTCCTACTCAGATGGATGAATGTGGTGACCTAGCAGAGTTTGATGACTCTCCATTAAGTCTTTCATTAATAAATTTCTCTTTCAAGGTAACCCAACTCAACTCCTTAAAATGAAACAATGTAGCCATATTTTATATATTTAGTTTTGCACCAGCAGCTTCTTTTCATAGTATTTCCAGTGAACTTGGAATTATTACCTGTAATAGGCTCCCGTATTAATGTGGGTGTCCAAGGCTGTCACTTGCACCATTTCCCAAATTGATGAATTTGAAGAGAATGAAAAATATTCTTGTATTTGCATGTGGCTGACTGCTATAGTTTGTTACAACTTGCCAATTCAGGTCCATGCCACTCCAACACCCCCCCCCTCCCCCCCCCCCTTTCTCTCTCCTCTTTCTGCCCGTCTCACAGGAAAAGGAGAAATAAACCACCACCTTATTGTTGCCCTCAATATGGTGTTGCGTGTAGGCAATGTATGTGCACTGTACCTAGTGAAACACAATAGTATTTTTTCCATGAGGTTTTTGAGACATCCCTCACATATTACTTGGTGGAAGTTTTTGTCAAAGATTCATGGACCATGTATGTCAAACAAATTAAATATGATTCCAACGTGTTTTACTTAATGGAAATTCTCTTTGCAGAATTTGTCACAGTTGGCAGCTATTAACCATGATGTGCTCTTACAAACTGGGAAGGATCTGACAAAGTGCTCTCCATCCAGAGGTCCTGGTTCATAGTTTATGGTTTGTTCTAACACCAAATGCTTTGTACAGCTAACCCTGTATATAATAATTTTAGGATAGGAAGAAAAAGGTATACACCCAAAAAAAGAAAAAAGGAAGAAAAAAGAGAAGAAAAGAAAATCATAAGAAATTAAACAAAAAGAATAATATCTGCAATAGCAATGACATCTAGTGGCATGTATTGCTCCTTCTAGAGTTCTCTGTCATGGAAAGAAAATGAGAACTGGTTCTTTTTTCTTTTTCTTTTTCTCTTTTAATTTTTAATTACTGTAAGATTCATAATGGAAGGAGGTGCCATTTAAGCTAGAGGCCTAGAGCTCATTGTCACGACTTATTGTTTTTAATTTAAAATTAAGAGGGAAAAGGTTTTTATTTTTTTGTTATTACTTTATTTATGGGACTCATTTTTGCTTGACTGTGGTCTTCTGAATAAGAAGATTTGCCAATGTGGCAATGACCTAAATTGAGGATTGTCATCTATTTGGTTAATGCCTTTTGGAGTTCTGCCCCTCTTGAAACCAAGAAAGAAGTGCTACAGGGTTGTGATCTTAACTGTGGTTGCCGTGTCTTTTCATGTATACCCCTGTAATTAGTGCACAGACGAGGGTTTTGATTTAGCCATTTAGGCAACTTCACTATTGTCATCATTCATCAATCTCATATTAACTGAAGGACAAAACTTAGGTAGATACTTTGATGACTTTCCAATTAAATTCAAACACATAGTTGCATTGAATTTAATTGTCCGTAGAAATGATAATACTATTTGTATTTTATTAGTCAATGTAATTAGACATTTGAAGTTCATTGGGGAAATTCAATGTACTATACCTAAGCTATCATACCTAAGTTTTACTGTCAACTAGAGCACTATGAAAATCTGATGTTCCCACAAATATGCCGGATCAATTTGTAGTGGTGACTGTCTGCGGGATCACTATAGCTCATGAGGTGTGATAGTACTCCTCAACTATAAAGCAAATGACATGGCATATAAAAGTAAATCTGATGCAAGAAATTTAAGAGTTGGATTATAAGTTGCCTAATCCTCAACATTGTGGGATCATACTATTGGTTTTGCTTTTTAACGGGACAAATGACATTAATTGAGCTTAGCATTCTGAAGTGAAATGAATTAGCTGCAAACTCACACAGCACGAGAAAATATAATATAATAATTTTATAAGAATATATCCTAAATTTTTAGGTTAAATAGTGCATGGGTTATTTAAAAGTTTATAAGTGTATATATATATATATATATAAGAAAAACATAATTTAATTAAAAGATTTAAATTACATAATTATAATATTGTTTTATGTAAATGTAGAAGAGGTTAGTAATTAAATAATGTTTTAACTGCGCACCATTAGTGTGGTGGACACTTCACAAGTATAAATGCTTGTGGGGTGTGGGGGGTAAGGGATGGGGTTCAAGTCTTCAGAAGGGAGTTTCACACACATATTCACTTAGATTAGGTTAGAGTAGAAATTCTATCTTGTATTAAAAAAAAAAAATGTATGCTTGCATTTTATGAAATACATATAACATGTTACATTAAATTTAAATTATTATAATTGTAGAGTTAGGATTTGTGGCCCAAACCCAAAACAATGAATTTGTAGAGTATGGGTGAAAGAGCTAGGTTGATTATGGGATCAACAACAACGAATCACAACCCTCAAGCACAAACCAACATGAATTTACACGTAAAGAATAGATATCCGAAGAGCTATATTATTGATTATGTGGTGAATACAGATCTTAGGGTTACAGTCAAGCTCTTATTCTTTTTTTTCCCTCCCCCTTTCGTTAATAGCTTCTTTTCTTTATATAATCTCCCTTTTCCTCATCCCCATCGTCCACTTGTACCTTATTCGTAAGTATACTTGAGTATATGTCATGTCAAGCATCTCCTTTAACTCTGTGTGAGTGGCGGTAGGTGAGGATACACTGGTCAGGGGTCTTCTCCACATAAATGAGGTCAGAAAAGTTGGTGCAGAGCATTAAATACAGTGGTAGTAGCTTTCCTTTTAGATATTTCTTCATCCTTATCGTCTCCAAGTGTACTCAGAGCTTATCTTGATCAGGAGGAGTCCTCGGAAGATCATCTTGACCTTTTATACGTTCAATTGATCCATATTATTCGCATCAGAGGAATATAACATCTTCGGACAGAAGGCAACCTCTTCGGATTGTAATCACTTTTCTCTCTGGGGATCCCTCTTCTAGATGGGCCTTGCCCTTACCATCTTCTTCTTATCGGACACACAGTAATCCTCATATGGGCTCTTGGCCCACTATGTTAGACGGGGCCTTTTTCCCCCCACAATAGCCCCTCAAAATTTTAATTTTTCCTTTACATCCGAGGAGAAAGAATAAGATTTTGACCTGCCACGTAAGGAAAAAGAAATAAAAATAAAGAAATTTAAAAGAGGGAAATCGTAAGTACCCCCGTTTACACGCGCGCGAGCATAGAGACAAGTGTTTCATTATTGCCGTTGTCAGTTCCGTATTCTCAAAGCGTTGTATTAATTACTCCAGGCAGCGTTTTGTCTTTTGCATCTAACGGTGGATTGTTGATCCAACGGACAGGGTTCTTCTTCGGGATTTGGACGGGATGAATTACACCCTTTCACTTGTCCCCGTATATAAATCCTCAGAGGAGGTTATTTTTCTTTACTTTACGCATCCTCAGAATACCCAGAGAGCTCTTTCATTCAAAACCCTTCAAGCTTCTTCGGATTTCTGTGTTCTTTTCTTCCAGGATCCACCAAGAGTCCATTTCGAGTCCAGGGATTATCCTCCACTCTTGTCTGTGTAAGTTTCGGCACCTCTTGGTCCTTTATTTTCTTCTCGGCTAGTATTTTCTACCTTCAAAACTCATTTCCTGTCCACTGCTTCAATCGTTCTCTAAGAATGGGCAAATTCCAACATCTCGTCGATAGTCCGGCGTTGATAGAGGAATTTAAGCAAAATTATGGTATACCGCGGGGGGTGAATCTGAGATATTGCCCTCCGGAGCGGATACTAACGGCCCGAAGAGAGGGAGAGGTCGTAATCCCAATGATAGCCTTCATTGAAGGGGGAATGACCCTCCCAATGGGTTCCATCACCTTGAACTACCTCCGCAACCACAGGCTCTCTCCTGAGCAGTGCGCGCCCAATACCTTTAGGATACTAGGAGCTATCGATGCCTTGAACCAACAATTAGGATTAGGGCTGACCTGGCATATATGTATGAATGTCATAGCCAAAAAAGGGCGGGATACTATTTGATAGAGGAATTTAAGCAAAATTATGGTATACCGCGGGGGGTGAATCTGAGATATTGCCCTCCGGAGCGGATACTAACGGCCCGAAGAGAGGGAGAGGTCGTAATCCCAATGATAGCCTTCATTGAAGGGGGAATGACCCTCCCAATGGGTTCCATCACCTTGAACTACCTCCGCAACCACAGGCTCTCTCCTGAGCAGTGCGCGCCCAATACCTTTAGGATACTAGGAGCTATCGATGCCTTGAACCAACAATTAGGATTAGGGCTGACCTGGCATATATGTATGAATGTCATAGCCAAAAAAGGGCGGGATACTACCTTAAATCCCGATCCGATATCGTTAGATTATTCTCTTACCTTCCCAAATCAAATAAAGGGATGAAAGACGACTATTTAATCGTCTCGGGCGCATGGCATGTCGGTCTACACTGTCCGACCGAGCCAGGTGTGACTTCCTAGACTTAGGATTTCTAACAATAGTTTTAGGACCTTCATTCTTCATAACCTGTTTTTTATGCCATCATATTTCAATCTTCTGACTGGATCTGTTTGTTTGTTTACAGATAAGACACATACTGCTCCTCGGCTTAGTCTTATCAATGCCCCCGCCCTTAATTATCTACTACGCTCGGAGATATTTGTGAGTGAAGACGGACAGCTTCGGTCCATCCCACTTATACTCGGCTATACGCCAAAGAAAGCAGACATCCAGCCGGCTGGCAACGCCATTACACAAGGTGATCACCGGTTTCGACAAATAGACGTCGCTCGGCGACACTTTTTAGCGCCATACGACCTTGAGCCTGTTCCACACCCCAACCCACAGGGCATTCCATTGTTAATCCGACCAGTTCAACAAGTTCCCCTCGAGCCGGTGGTCGTAGGAGAAAAGGTCGGCTCTTCAACCTCTTCGCTAGAGGAACAGATAGACAAGTTTAGATTTGAAGGGGAAGTTTCAGGGGGGTACAGGTAATACCCTCTACAGATTCCGAGGAGGAGGCCGACAGGCAATCCAGCGTCCGCCAGCCACTTCTGCTAACTACACTCCCTGAGGACTCTTCGGAGGAAGAGATGTCTGACTTAAAGTTTCTTCTGAAGAAAAGGGGTAATAAGGCTGAGTCCAAAGGGACGAGGACTTCTCGACCAGTGGTGAACTTACCTCCACCCCCACCCCCACCTCAGGTCCCTGATCCGACCTTGAAACCGATACCGAACCTAAAGAAAAAAAGGCCTCTCGAGCCTGAGGAGCGGGACGTAGTTGTACCACCGAAGACCACAAAGCAGCAGAAGGTGGTAAAGGACCACCGGAGCAAGAGGGTCTCGTCCGTAAAGAGTAGGGAGGAGCCTCTTGTGGCCGACGTGCGCCGAGGGCAACGCACATGGTCTCCCAGGCTGGAACTAGATGGTGTTCCTTTTTCCTGGGAGACCTCTGTTAGGAACTATAAAGGGGGTAGAGCGGGGCTGATAGCTGAAGTTTTGGAGCAACCACTGCTCCTCCCCCAAGACATGGAGTCATACAGGCGCTTCGGCCAGTATGATCTTTTCATGTCCCTGAAAAGGGACCTGGCTATGGTAAGCATGCTTATCCGGCTCTTCGGTTGGCATATTAATTTCCTATATTTTATGCTAACTCTATTACTTTATTTGTTCAGATTACACAGCAAGTCTTCGTGGCCGAAGAGTGGAACCGAAAAGCCTACGTTGAAGCCTAAGCGGAGACCCACTTAGGTCTGAGGCGGAAAAGGCACTGGGCAGCCTAAAGGAGGAGGTCTCTCAGATCTCGGACCAGCTAAAAAGGGTGACCCAAGAAAGGGATAGCCTCAATGCTGGTCTCAGAAATGCTGAGACCCAGGCCGAAACCCAACGCAAGCTGCTGAATGACACTCAGAACAATCTGGCATCTGAGAAAGCTCTTGTGAAGGAACTTCGCGCCGAACTCCAGAAGGCCAGGGAGGCTACCAAGCAGGCTCGGAGGGACGCTTAGCTGGCCAAAGAGGCGACTGAGGCCGAAAAGAAAGTAGCCTACCAACTGGGAGTGGAGGCGACTGAAAAGGGTCATACTGAGCAATTTGTTTCGGTCGCCTGGGACTACTGTGACGTGACATGGGGCAAGGCGCTGGATGCTGCTGAGGTGTCTGCTGACTTGAAGCTGAGGCTGCCTAAGAGCATTTATTACGACCCAGACATCCGAGAGCTCCCAGAGTCTGATCCCCCTCCTCCAACACAACTCCCAGAGGTCTCAGAGCAACCTTTGGTCAGCCAAGCTCCCCCAATCACCCTTGAGCCTCCCAAGGATTCTGGCCAGCCAGGTGATCAGAACACCCCCGCTGAGCCACCTAAGGATATGGGCGAAGGCTTGGAAGAAAAGAAAACATCCTCGGAGCCCAGGGACCAAGCCCCAGCGGATATGGCCGAAGAATGTAAACTATCCTATTTTAATCAATGAAGCAGTTTTTCTTTTACTTTTAGTGTATTTGTTGTATACCATATGGTTTTCCTTTGCTACAAGTAACTTCACTTTGTAATTATGGTAATGTAGGCAAACATAATCACTCTATCTTGCTGATAATATATATAACTAAAATTGATTCCGAAGAGGACAGTACATAAAGGTTACTGTTAAGTGATGATCATAATAAGTATTATAAAAGTTGGATAGATCTTTTTGCATGTACACTAGGAATGTTAGCATAGGTTAGAGTTGATATTAAACACAGTTAATAATGTCAGGCAAGATTTATTCTAAAAATAACCTTCAGTATTAATAACAGCACAAAAGTATTAACTAACTAAAAATCACCTGGTCCAAGGGTCACAGGCATGGTGGGGTTTAAGTTTAAATACTTAGGGAGAATAGCCAAGGGGTGTTAACTAATCCAAATCATCTGGTCTGAGGACTACAGACATGATTGGATTTAAGTTTAAACACTTAGAGAACCGATAAGGAGTGTTAACTAACTTAAATCATCTGGTCCGAGGACTACAGACATGATTGGATTTAACTTTAAACACTTAGAGAACCAATTAGGAGCGTTAATTAACCCAAATCATCTGGTCCGAGGACTACAGGCATGATTGGATTTAAGTTTAAACACTTAGAGAACCGATAAGGAGTGTTAACTAACCCAAATCATCTGGTCTGAGGACTACAGGCATGATTGGATTTAAGTTTAAACACTTAAGGAACAGATAAAGAGTGTTAACTAACCCAAATCATCTGGTCTGAGGACTACAGGCATGATTGGATTTAAGTTTAAACACTTAAGGAACAGATAAGGAGTGTTAACTAACCCAAATCATCTGGTTCGATGACTACAGGCATGATTAGATTTAAGTTTAAACACTTAAGGAACAGATAAGGATGACAAGTTATCACAGTGAACAAAGAAATGATTCGATTAATAATAGTACCTTTTGAGGTTATTTACATTCCAAGGGCGTGGTATTACATGACTATCCAAGTCCTCTAGGAAATATGCCCCAATACCAGCCCCTGAAGTGATGCGATATGGTCCCTCCCAGTTTGGTCCTAATTTCCCCCAGGCTGGGTTTTTCGCAGTGCCAACGACTTTCCTGAGTACCAAATCACCGGGTTCTAGGGGTCTTAGCTTTACGTTGGCATCACAGCCCTGCCTGAGTTTCTGCGGGTAATGCGCCAGCCGAACCTTTGCATTTTCTCTTCTTTCTTCGATCAAATCCAAGCCTGCTTCTAGGAGTTCATTATTGTTGGTCAGACTGAATGAGCTAGTTTTTAGAGTTGGGAACCCGTTTCCAAAGGAATGACAGCTTCAGCGCCATAAGTCATCGAAAAAGGAGTTTCTCCAGTAGATCTGCGAGGCGTAGTTCTATAAGCCCAAAGCACGTGTGGCAACTCTTCAACCCACTTGCCCTTTGCATCGTCCAATCTCTTCTTTAATCCATTAACTATGACTTTATTAACTGCCTCAGCTTGCCCATTCCCCTGAGGATAGGAAGGGGTAGAGTATCTATTCATGATTCCCAGTTCACTATAATAACTCCGAAATGCATTACTGTCGAACTGTAAGCCGTTGTCCGAGATGAGAATATGAGGAACTCCGAAACGGGTAATGCTATTCTTCCATACAAATCTTTGCACATTTACATCTCGGATATTGGCCAGAGGCTCAGTTTCGACCCATTTCGTGAAATAGTCTGTGCTGACCAGAAGATACTTCCTGTTTCTTGCGGCTTTTGGGAATGGACCCACTATATCCAAACCCCACTGTGCAAACGGCCACGGACTAGATAGTGGGTTGAGGACTCCACCTAGTTGGTGTATGTTTGGCACAAATTGCTGACATTAATCGCACTTCTTTACATAATTATGGGCTTCTCTTTGCATGTTCGGCCACCAATACCCTTGAGTAATGGCTCGGTGGGCCAACGACCTACCTCCAGTGTGACTCCTACAAATTCCTTCATGCAACTCTTCTAGTCGCGACTCAGCCGTCTCTGGATGAACACATAACATGTATGGTCCTGAGTAGGATCGTTTGTATAATTTTCGGTCTTCGGACAGCTAAAATCTGGTAGCCTTCCTTCGAATTTTGTCAGCCTCTCCCCGCTCTTCTGGCAAAGTGTCATCTTTCAAGAATTTGATTATAGGGTCCATCTAGCAAAGACTATCTCGGATCTGGTGGACTCGGACTGCATCCCCTCCTGTCCCGGTGGGCTCATGGAAATCCTCGACGAGGATAACTCTCGGCAAGTCTTGCTCCGAAGAGGTGGCTAGTGTGGCCAAAGAATCTGCATGCGCATTACTGCTTCTAGGAACATGTAGCAAGCTGAAAAATTCGAATTCCGCCTACAGACGTTTGACTCAATTCAAGTATCCTTGCATTCTTTCATCCTTCGCTTCAAACTCCCCCTGTACTTGGCCCACAACTAATCTTGAGTCCGAGAACAACTCCACGGCCTTTCCTCCCATTCTTCAGATCATAGACATTCCCATCAATAGGGCTTCATACTCTGCCTCGTTATTGGTCGCATCGAAATCCAGCCTTAATGGCTTTTCAATGACGATTCTCTCTGGAGATATCAAGACTAGCCCTACTCCGGAACCTTTCCGATTCACAGCGCCGTCTACATACACTTCCCAACGGGCAGGATCTTGTTGAGAAATCATGCTAACCGATTTTCCATCCATGTCTCTCTTTGTCGTTACTTCTTCTAAACTGGGTTCCGTGAACTCGGCCACTAAATCCGCAAGGATCTGCCCTTTGACTGAAGTGCGAGGCATATACTTGATATCAAAAGCTCCTAAAATAGTGCCCCACTTGGCTATCCTCCCCGTGTAGTTGGCACTTCGGAGTACTGTCTTAAGTGGGAGTTGCGTGAGCACAACAACAGTATGTGCTTAGAAGTAGTGGGGCAATTTTCGTGTTCCAAGTAATACTGCCAAAATTGCTTTTTCCAATGGCAAGTATCTGATCTCGGCCTCATGTAGAGACTTACTTACACAGTAAACCGGCCTTTATATACCTTGATCCACTCTTATCAGCACTAGACTTACAGCATAGGGAACCACTGCGATATAGGCAAATAAGACCTCATCTGGTTCAGGGTTAGACATAATTGGTGGCCGAGCCAAGTAGTCTTTAAGTTGTTGGAAAGCTGAGGCACATTCTTCAGTCCATTCAAATCCCTTCCACTTGTTGATTAGCGAGAAGAAGGGTTTACACCTGTCCGCTGACCTGGAGATGAATCGGTTCAAAGCAGCTGCCATCCCTGTTAACTTCTGAACCTCTTTCGGATTCCGAAGAGGCTGCAGATTTTGAATAGTCTTTATCTGATCGGAATTGACCTCAATTCCCCTGTGCGTTACCATGTAACCCAAAAATTTGCCTGATTCCACTCCAAATGAGCACTTCTAGGCGTTCAAGCGCAACTTATGTCTCCTCAGGGTTTCAAAAACGTTATCAAGGTCCTTCACATGCTCAGAAATAACCTTGCTTTTTACCACCATGTCGTTTATATAGACCTCAACGCTTTTGCCCAATTGTGATTTAAACATCTTGGTCATCATCCGCTGATAAGTAGAACTTGCGTTTTTTAGACCGAATAGCATCACTTTATAATGGTAATTACCAATGGGGGTAACAAAAGTGGTTTTCTCCTGGTCATCTGGGGCTAACGGTATCTGATGGTAACCTTGGAAAGTATCCAAGAAACTCATCCGAGGATGGCCGACAGTAGCATCTACTAATTGATCAATCTTTGGCATAAGGAAAGGATCCTTAGGACAAGCCTTATTCAAGTCCGTGAGGTCTACACAAACTCGCCACTTTCCGCTTTTCTTCTTTACCACCACAGTATTTGCCAACCATTCGGGGTAGAAAACTTCTTTAATAGCCCCAACTTGTTTGAGCTTTATCACCTCTTCTTTGACTGCATCCGCATGCTCTTTGGATGGCCGCCGAGGAGGCTGCTTCTTAGGTACACTCAGTGGGTTAACCTTCAAATGATGGCAAATGAACTCCGGATCCACTCCTGAGGCTTTATAAGTACTCCAGACGAATACGTCAATATTTCTTTTAAGGAAATCAATTAACTCTTCCTTCTCTGGTTAAGGTATCTGAGACCCGATTTGAAAGTATCTTTCAGGATTGTTCCCAATTAAAACCTGCACTAAGTCCTCGCATTTAACGCCTTCATCAAGATCTTCAACGGGTGATAACCGACCCCTTAACTGCTATAGGTCTCCCTTCGCCCTGGCTGAGGATTCAGTCTCAGGCTCGTGTCCTATGGCAGCCACCAAACATTGCCTAGCCGAGGATTGATCTCCGCGGATTTCACAAACGCGCCCTTCGGATGGATATTTGACTTTTTGATGCAGAGTGGAAGAAACAGCCCCTAGCGTGTGTAACCAAGGTCTGGCTACAATTGCCATATAAGGGGAATAAACATCTACAACAATGAAGTCCACTTCAACTACTTCTGAGCCAGTCTGTACGGGCAGCCGTATCTATCCTTTCGGGGTGACCATCCTTCCCTCGAAGCTGACCAGGGGAGAACAGTATGGAGTTAAGTCATCAAGCCTGAGGTTCAGCCCCTTGAAGAGGTCAGGATACATAATCTCCACCGCGCTACCCTGGTCCACCATCACCCTCTTTACATCATATCCCCCGATCCTGAGTGTGACTACCAAAGCATCGTTGTGAGGTTGAATGGTTCCAGCTTTATCTTCGTCCGAAAAGCCTAAAACGGGCGGGACAGCCTGTCTAGAGCTCCTCGGATCTCGGCCAATATCCCCTGCTGGTAGCCGAGCCATTGACATAACTTTGGACGGTCAGGACCCTGTTCTTCCCGGCGCTGCGAAAATGGCGATAATAGTACCTAATGGAGGTTTCGTAGAATCTCTCTTCTCGGACTTAAAATTCACTTGACCTCCTCGGCCACTGGAGTGGTGCAAAAGGTGCCTCAACCTGCCTTCACGGACTAACTGGTCCAAATGATCCCACAAACTTCTGCAGTCTTTAGTGGCATGCCCATGGTCTTGGTGGTATTGACAATAGAGATTGTGATTGCATCTCTTAGGGTTCCCTACCATTTTACTCAGCCACCTAAAGTATGATTCATTCTTGATCTTTTCCAGGACTTGATGAACTGGGTCCTTGAACACTGTATTGACTGCTTGAGCATTTGCTGAGCCCGACTGCCCAACGAAATCTCTCCTCGGCTTATTATTGTTGTAACGATCCGACCTGAAGTCCTTCCTGTCCTGGGGGATAACCTTATCCTTACCATTCCCTTGCTGCTGATCTTCTTCAACCCTTTTATATTTTTCAATACAGTCCATAAGTTGACGCATGTTAGTGACAGGCTTGCCGGACAAGGATGTCCTTAAACCATGATCAGTGGGGAGACCCAGCTTAAACGTGTCTAGGGCCATTGCATCAAAATTGCCCTCCATATCGTTAAACATCTCCCAATATCTATCCGAATACGCCTTAAGGGACTCACCTTCACGCATGCTCAAGGATAGCAGAGAAGACAAGGGCCTGGCCACCCTTCGGCATGTGACGAAGCGTGAACCAAAAGCTTGAGTGAGCTCTTGGTAGGGATTGATGGAGTCTGCTTTCAGGTTGTCAAACTACCTCATTGCCACGGGTCCAAGACTAGAAGGGAATACCTTGCACATCAGAGTTTCATCTCTGGAGTAGACAGCCATCCTCTAGTTAAAATGGCTCACATGTTCCACAGGGTCAGTTTTACCGTTGTAAATAGTGAAAGTTGGCTGGTTAAAACGCCGAGAAAGTTTCGCTCCTTCAATCCTGCGCATGAAGGGTGACCTGAAGATTTGATTCAAAGCCTTACTCATGGCATCATTTCCCATACCTCTATGCGATGGCCTTTAAGGTTGCTTCTTGCAAGGGTGTTCATCCTCACATGAAAAAGATTCACTGATTGGAGTTTGAGACCTTTGTTCATAAGTGATGTCTTGTTCGTCACCCGAGTCGTCATTAGAATGTGAGGCAGTACGTTTTCTTTTCGCATGGCGTAACTCCCTTCTTAACCTTTCAATCTCTATTTGCATGGTGTTCTTCTCTGCATGAGAAACATGACTTCCGCCATGAGGTTGAGTTCGTTCAGTGTGTGTAGTATGCACACTGCCTTCACGGTCTTGTCTCCGCTCCAAATTGAGAAAAGGGTCTATATGTTGGGACGCTCCAGATTCTGCCGGTTGTTGCCTTAGTTCAGCCATGACCAACTGCCGCTGCTTCCCCTTACACTCAAGCTCTTCCCACAGACGGCGCCAATTGCTAATTGTAGGGTTAGGATTTGTGGCCCAAGCCCAGAACAATGAATTTGTACAGTATGGGTGAAAGAGCTAGGTTGATTATGGGATCAACAACAACGAATCACAACCCTCAAGCATAAACCAACATGAATTTACACGTAAAGAATGGATATCCGAAGAGCTATATTATTGATTATGTGGTGAATACAGATCTTAGGGTTACAGTCAAGCTCTTATTCTTTTTTCTCCCTCCCCCTTTCGTTAAGAGCTTCTTTTCTTTATATAACCTCATCCCCATCGTCCACTTGTACTTCATCCGTGAGTATACTTGAGTATATGTCATGTCAAGCATCTCCTTTAGCTTTGTGTGAGTGGCGGTAGGTGAGGATACACTGTTCAGGGGTCTTCTCCACATAAATGCGGCCAGAAAAGTTGCTGCAGAGCATTAAATACGGTGGTAGCAACTTTTCTTTTAGATATTTCTTCATCCTTATCGCCTCCAAGTGTACTCAGAGCTTATCTTTATCAGGAGGAGTCATCAGAAGATCATCTTGACCTTTTATACGTTCAATTGATCCATACTATTCGCATCAGAGGAATATAACCTCTTCAGACAGAAGGCGACCTCTTCGGATTGTAATCACTTTTCTCTCTGAGGATCCCTCTTCCAGATGGGCCTTGCCCTTATCATCTTCTTCTTCTCGGACGCCCAGTAATCCTCATATGGGCTCTTGGCCCACTATGTTAGACGGGGCCCTTTTCCCCCCACAATAATAGTTTAAAATTGTAGAATTTTGTTTGTTCTTTCCAAATATAAGTATAATGTCTATATTATTGAAAATTTAATTTTAAGGTAATCTTTTGAATATTTACATTTTTATTGCGTTTTTGGGATCCTATCTCTAATTCTAGTGCTTATTTTATTTGTATTTTTTAGCTCAAAACTAAAGAGTTTGGGCCAAATAGAATAAAATTTTATACTTTTTTCAACCCAAAAATTATGTGGGAAAATTTTTTTTAAGCCAAAAACTGAAAATGCAACCTAAAAAAAGAATCAATTTAAGGCCTCATTAGTCCAAAATGGACATAATAGACCTAAGGGAACTGAAATGGACGGAATTGGACCAAAGTGGACTGAATAGGATCAAAGTGGATGATGTAAACCAAACAGGACCAAATAATACCGAATTGGACCGAATAGGCTTAAAGTGGACTGAATTGGCAGAAGGGGACTGAATCGGACTGAAGTGGCCTAAGAGATAGAAATTGACCAAAATGAACTTTTTTTTTTTTTTTTGTTGAGAAACCAAACTATTTTATTAACTCAATAAAGAAAGATTAAGGTACATGAAAATCAGAAACAATCAAACGAGATATGGAATAGACTCCATCCAGACTTCTAAAGAAAATGAGTTTCTTGTTCTCCTGGCTAAGGCATGAGCTACAAAATTGCCCTGCCTCCTAGTATGAGAGAGAATGAGTTAAAAAAAAATCTATGTAGACTGAATGTCTTTAATAATATGCCCAATAGAAGCGTGAGAAGGATTCGTATTATTCAGAGCTTGACTAATATCTCCAAATCCTCTTCAAATATGGATTGACTGAAACCAAGCTCTGTTGCAAAAAGGACTGCCCTTCACACTGCCAATGCTTCCCGTAAACCACTGAAAAAGGTAGAGGAATTTTCTCAGCTAGAGCTGCCATAACCTCACCTTTGTCATTCCGGATCCCAACCCGGCCTCATTTAAATCTCCAAACTGCGCCCCATCGTAATTTGTTTTAAATGAACCGAAGTGGAACAAGTAGGATCAAAGTGCACAATGTTCCTCTCGCTATTGCTTTATTGTTAGCCTCAGACTTGTCTAATGTTTTTACTCGATTTGTAAGAACTGTTGCAAACTCTGGTTTAGGATTTGATTTTTAAGTGCAAAATGTTCCTCTCGCTGTTGCTTTATTGTTAGCCTCAGACTTGTCTAATGTTTTTTACCATCTGTAAGAACTGTTGCAAACTCTGGTTTAGGAATTGATTTTTAAGTAATGAATTTCCTCTGTTACCATTTACTAACTTACCATTATAATAATTAAAGGCAGACCCGTTGCTAGGCCTGTGCTGCTATTGACCTACAAAAGTGCACTTGACGTTTGACAATGTAACCATAACGAGAAAATTATCGTACCTACAAATCTACAATTGCAATCTAAATTGGAGCTATCAAATCCCGCAGACGCCTCTTACGCGTCAAACAAATTTGTTTGCAACAAAATATAATTTTATTAGAGTAAGCAGAATTTAAGGTATGGCTTCTTAGAGTTTCAAAAAATAAATTGGTGGTGTATTTTTATCCAGTTTATTTTTAAAGCAAAACATAAAGCACCCATCCTGGGGACTAAAATCTTTGATTCAGAAGGGACCAAATCTTAGCAGGAAAATTACATGATGACCACAACCATGGCAAGCGATTCAAATGTAAAATCAGTGTAATCAACTAATAATTAATAGTTTCTTTTTAAAAAAAAAAACTAATAATTAATAAAATAGCTTGAAAAACAAGGTGTGCAATTTTATTTTTTCTTTGGTTTGGAAATTATGTGAAATGGAAGCTCTACTGTTTAGATCGTACTGCATTTCCATATAAATGAGGGTAAGAGACATCTCCATGAAAATTACACCAGCAAAAGTACATGACTTTGTTGTAGTAACCATTTTCCAATCAAGCTCTGGCAACTTCAAAGCTCAATCAATTAACTTCAAGGACCACCTTTTTTTCCTCAAATTTAAAAGACCGCAATTAAATCTACACAGATCAACAACTCTAGGCAAAGCGCACACAAACAATTACCCAAGAGCAGGGAATAAGAACCTGTGCTAAACAGAAACTAGATAAACAAAAAATAATATTGCATAATAAGTAATGTTCATCAAATTGGACTAATAATGTACAGCCACCTTTTGAAGCAGATAAATATGCCAAAAAAATGTAACATTGTCATCTAAGTATTCACTAATATATCGATCAGACAGGAATTGCCAAGCCCTTCTTTGCCATGCTATCCAAGACATCATTGAGAGCCTGACACAGGCCAACTATCTGCAAAAAACCACAAAAATAAAACTAAGAGCTACTGAAAGGGAAACTCAGCTATGAGAGCTACTTATCAGCCACTATAGTATTGCAGGACCTAGCCACTGTAGGTTGGCAAACAAGCAGAAAATTTTACTTCATTTATTTGGAGGATTAGCAATTTGGGAGAAGCAAGGGTTAAATAAACATGCAGAGATTTGCAATTAATTACGCGGGCAACAGCTATATTTGAATTCTATAAGCATCTTTGTTAGACAACAGAGTTCGTTCATCTTTTAGGTCCAGTAGTACGATAGAATAGCAATCAAATCTGAGAATCACCTGTTGATCCCACTGTTGCAGCTCTTCAGTGTCATCTTCAAAATGTATGACAGCCTCAACCTGATATGAGATAATTCAGATATATCACACAACATGATAAATATAAAGATGCAGCTGTTCTTTTCCTTCCTTTGCCCACCCCCTCCAGTCATTAAAAGAACCTTAGGTTTAGTAAACATATAATCAAGAGAACTAATCTGAAATTAGCCTTTGGAAAGAATTAAGGTAAAAAAAAGGACATGTTAATTAAGTCGGTATTTGGTGAGTCAAATGCAGTAAGAAGGTATTTTCACGATAGTAGTAAAAAAAAAAAAGGACATGTTAATTAAGTAGATGACAGATTCTCAAAATTTTAAAAAGGAAGAAGACAAAGATGAAGAAAGTGACAGGGAGTATGATTTTGGATAGGATAGAATGGGGAGAAAATACAAGTGGCCAACCCTAATTAGTCTGTTGAAGTTGAGGATCCATAGCCAACCCCAAAGGCTTTGTTGTTGTTGTAATTGCAGTAAAATCATTCTTGTCCAAATTCAGGTAATTCATTTAAAATGAATGTGTTGGGGTGGGTGGATGGGTAGGTGTGGGCATGAGAACAAGATTCCATACGGCGTAAAGTGAATACAACAAAAAGACCTTTCAATTCTTGGCAGGAAACAAAAATGTTGAAATTTTTTTGCAATCAAACACACCTAAAATTCTACAAACCTATGATATTTCTCAGTTTGTTAGGATATGATTGATACAAGCACTTAATGGCCGGAAAGGAAAAAAAACTCTGAGCTATAAGCAGTTATTGATACCTGATCAATTGATCCCCTCATTCTATCTTCATAAATCATTCTCGACGCTATCTTCTCAGCCTGCAAGGCAAATAATTCTTTTAGGGCCCACGCACAGTATCAAAATGCTAGAAGCAGGGATTTTAAAAATAGTAACAAACTAGATTAATACAGATATATAAAGGAACGTACCTTATGAGGATCAATGCCCAGCAAGGTGCCCAACTCATCAAAGCTATGGCAGAGAAATGACAATATTATGGAGTTGTCCAGCACTAACATAAAAGGAAAATAAAAACTAACAGCAGCATATGTTGAACCTTATATTTGTATAGAGCTTGCTTGCACTCAAAAGATTATGCTCAATCATAGCACGATCCAGAACGGTAAAATTGTCTGGCAGAAGTGCTTTCTGTGGAAAAAATAGAAGTTGAGACAAACACATTATGGCTTGCAACAAATGTAAATGCCGTAAGCATGACACCTGAATAAAAAGAAGCAAACTTCTATAACCTGATGTGCTTTTAATTCTTCGGCAAATGCGTCGATTTCAGGTTTTCTCAAAATTCTCTCCAAATACACCTGGTATAAACAGGTTAAAATGACATCAAAATTTTAAATAAATAAAGCAACAAGAAATGAAGCAAATTGTGTGCTGTATTCTTCAAGTGGGGGGGTTACCTTTTGCAGTATAGGATAAATTTTCAACTTTGAGCATCGTTCATCCTGAACCAAACCACAACACATCAGCTAAACAAATCAAAGGATTTCTCAGAATGTAACTACTATTCATCAAGAGAGGGTTTTTACTTTGTATAAAGTCGCAAGAACACGAGATCGTTGAGGACCTGCAGCAGCCAAAATTGTACATGTCACAGCAGCAGAAAGAGCTTGCTCCAATGCTTCTTCATCAATCTCCCTGCAAAAAGAATAATGAGCCTTTAAGATCTTCAATTTGAGTGTTAAAAAAGGTGAAAAAGGTGACATTGTAGCATTTGGATTATTTGAAGGAACTTTGTTTAAGTTTGAAAACATGATGGCATGCAATAAATGCAGCCAATGATGCAGTAATTTGGAGACATGAGAAGGAAATGTGTAAAACACACAAGGATTTTGTTTATTGGAAATCAATCGATAAAGCAGGGTCATACTTAACAACCATGTAAAACTACACTTGAGATCAAAGACAACGCAACAATCACAACCTTATGAAAAAGTTGGATAAGCATAGGTAAAATACCCAAAAAAAAAAAAAAACATACTCATCTCCTATTTGCCGTTTTTCAATTTGTGATATGTCATAATAACGTAATGCTGCTTCCAAGAACTTCCTCTTCAAATCTAAAATTCTTGCATAACAAACCTGACAATGAGGAAAAGAGAAGAAAACAATTTAATAAAATGCTGAAAGATGTAGCCTTTAACACAATCATCTTCATTGACATGCCAATAATGTCAAACCTTATACTGTAAATTCAAGACTTCCTGCTGACTGTTGCTAACCAAAAATGAAGCCTTATTGATAAAAGCTTCTGCATTAACAGCATCATCATCCTGCCAAATAAGCAAGCAACATAGTCAAAAACTGTAGGGATACATGTTAACATAATCTAAGACTAAAAATTGATTCAAGCATTATGATCATTAAGACAGTGCGTCACTGGAATGAGATGCTGCATAAGGAACCAAAGTCCCCAACTAAAAACATCACCAAGTTATAGACAAGAACAACATAAATGCTACCTAGCCATCTAGAGTTTGACATGAAACTGTACAGGGGCTTTCTTTCTGAATGAACACATGGAGTCCAAAGAATACCCATATAGTAATCACAAACCAGTTAATTAATTATATCCAGTGAATGGGTCATATGTCAACCACTTGTTAAAATGATGCATATCCCAATGTTTTTTTACTCCTATATCTGCACTTACAAAGGTTTCCAAGTCAGTTTACTTTGAATATCAATAGAAGAACAGGAACCCACAAACGAAAAATTATAGTACTCTAGTATCTTTTTTAACAAGTTGGTATTCAAATTATGGCTATTGTTCTTTGAGATGAATACCAAAGAAACATTTATCAATGGTATTCTGCCCAACCTCTATGCTCCATAGGTGAAACCTTTTTTTGACCTCCAAGAAATACACACACAACCCCCTATAATCCACCCTGGTGAGGCCATTTCCAATGATTAGAATGTCCAGTAATGCCCAGCGTGCAACACTCATTTTAATATTTACCAATGAAAAAAATAAATTCTAATTAATCTAAAGATTATACTTGCAGAAGAAAGTCAATACCTCAAGATAGAGGCGAGCAATTTGGACACATTTTGTCAACCTGAATGCATCGTCAATCACTCTGATGGAGGCATCCAAAAAAAAAAAAAGAGAGGAAGAAATATTACAGAGATGATTCATGTTGAAAAAAAATATTCATAAACATACCTGCATTTAATGAGAAATTTTTTAATATAATAATGAAAAAAAAAAATTAAATGGATCTTACTCTCAGACCTCATTCCAGAATCTAGATCAATGCCACTGAGCATCTGAGCTGCTTTGGACCACTGCTGCTCAGACTCATATAATTCAGCAAGTTTCTCCCTGATAATTAACACCTGCACCCCATTCAGACAGATAACAAGTTTCTTAAAACAAAATCAACACAACTCACAAATATAACCAAAAAATATTGTTTTGTAGATGACCAGGAAAAAATGACCATACTTTCCTATTACAAATGAATAAGATAAAACATAATAACCAGAAAAACCAGCTTAGCACATAATATAAATTATCTAAATCATGGAAAAAAAAAAAAAAAACCCTAGATGCATGCATTGGTCTCCAGCAGTCTCATTAACTCAAGTCTGAGATACAAAGCTAAGATTCTAGATAGAATCAATGCCTGGTCAGTTAGGAATTTATCATTTGCCAGCAGGTTATAGCTTCTCCAATCAGTCCTATGCAACATTCAGAGGTTTTGGTGCAGCATATTCATCCTACCTGAGAAAGCGATTGCTACTACTGAGCAGTGCTTCAACAAATTTCTTTGGAAAGGCAAAGGTGCAGGAAGAGGAAGTGTTAGAATGGCATTGGATAAAGTGTGCTTACCCAAACAATAGGGTGGCCATAGTTTGAAAAGGGTTGCGGATTGAACAAAGCTTCAACAATGAAGCTCATTTATACCCAAGCTGGTTCCTTATGAGTTGCTTGGGCGCAAAATTTTTTTTAAAGTGGTTTATGGAGATGATTACTTAAACTGAGGCAAGAAGCTAGGAAATTCTTGAGCTTTGAGGTAAAATATGGGACAAGGATTTTCCTATGGCATTATATGTGGCATCCAGATGGCATATTGTTTCAAAGATATAGGCAGAGGGTCATTTATGATGCAGCTAACCGCTTTAAAGCAAAATTTGAATATGTTCTAAAGATGATGCAGTGGATCTAGTAGACCGATAGATCTGAGCAACTTGTGAATATTCAAAGTAGGCTCAGTTTAGTCCAGTTGAAAGAGAAGGGCATTATGGGCTTCATCTAATAGATACAGTTGTGCCAATACATGGGAGGAAATTAGGGAAAGGGGTTGATAGTATATCGGTTGAAGCAGCTAAGGTTTGATCTCAACCTATCCCTTGCACATTCCTTTATTGGATGGTTAGCTATGAATAACAAGTTCCCAACCAAAGAGAGGACAATTCAATGGGTATATAGCAGATACATAAATCATGTCCTACATTATGCCTTCATAGAAAATAGGGATCACTTGTTCTTCCAGAAAAACTATCTCGGACGGTATTGTGGATCTATGCTTGGTTTCAGATGCCAACTGGTTGGAATGAATTTAGTTATTGGTCTTTTTTTTCCTTATTATTGTTACAACAAGTGGGGGAGACGGGATTCAAACCCTGGTTCTCCTCCTCGTAAGGGAGACCAAGCAATACCGCAAAGCTACAAGAGTAATTCAGTTCTTAATAGAATTGTATGTTGTACATGAAATATTAACCTACTTTTCAGTTCTTGCCTGATAACGTAGGTAACCTTTCTAAAGAAAAGCCCTTTGGATTCGCCTCTAGCCAGTGCACTAACCCCACCCTCAAATAGAGTTGCCGGGTAAGCCAGGGGCATTCACCCCTATTCCTGTTAATTTAGATTGCTCTGTGTGACTGTTGCTATGAGGCTTTGTTGCCCTATATTTCATGTACTATTTTTTCTCTATCATCTATTAATGTTGCAATAAATACTTCTCACTGATTCTTCATCAACAAAATCAAAACGAACCTGTTCTTCAAACGAAACGACACGAGGCTGAATCTGAGCAAGTGCATAATGCGCAATATCCTTTTGTGCCTCGGGTTCCAATTTCCCTAACTCTTGCGCAAAGGTCTGCAAAAGCTGCCGCGACACCACCAATGGAACGTCGTCGGATAACACTGCGATGATGCCATAGCCGATAACTCAGGCATTATCGAAATAGTTACAGAATAAACCAAAAAATACAAAAAAAAAAAAAAAAGGGAAAAGCAAACGAACCGTGATCGATGAATTTCTTGGCACGAACGACGTCGTTGGAGGAAATAACGGTGGCGAGAATGTGCTTGTACTGCTCGATCTTTTGCCTTTGGTCTGTGATCGCAGAGGCGCTAGCGAAAGCACTCTCCATGGCTGACTTCTCTCTTCTCTTCTCAGATTCTCTCACACACAAGTCTGAAACCCTAAACCCTGAAAGTTGTGTTGTGTTGGGTTTGTGTATTTAGGAAAATCAGTTGGCTCCTTCACTGGTGCTAGTGCCTCAGAGCGCTAATAACTCCTATTGGGTAGCGTCTTTTTGCTAAGAAATATCAAGGGAAACCTCATCTTATACTTCTTCCAAATTTACTTTCACTCCCAAATTTTTGCATAATGGCTAAAAAATAAAAGATTAACTACAAAATTAATTGTAATTTTACTTAATAAAATAAATATTATAATATTTTAAAAATATAATTATTAAATTATATGTTTTTTACGTTTTTATTATAGATATTAAGTTTTGTGTCAATCAATATTATTTATTATATGATCTATAAGTTTATATTTTATATATAATTTTAAATTACAAAAATTTGCAATTTTAATAATTTATTGATAATATAACTATTAATTTTTAATTTTTTTTAAAAATGTGTAAATATGAAGAATATAAAAAAAAATGTAATACCTAAAATTACAACTAATTTTGTAGCGAAACTTTGTCTATATTTGATCAATAATTTTTATTCTTTTATAAAAATTTCACAACATGTGGGAGTCGATGGAAAATAAAATTGTGGATCCATATAAAAAGTAATCTCTACCACTCAAAATTGACCACTTCAACATGAAAAATTAAGTATGTCCCTAGCTTTATTGATATTTAATTATTCTTAATATTTTTGCCTTGATAAAACTTTTTTTTTTTAAATTCCTTTCACAAATTATTATGTGACAAGTTATGAATAATGGTAATTGTAAGGACTTGATTTGATTTCTTAGCCCAAAAGATAGATAGGCTTAGACCCAAAAAGTCCAAAATAATTAATTTATAGGGAACAGGTTGAAAATTGGGCTTTAGTAAATTAGTCAACAAATAATGTAGATATTGATGACAAGAGAACGAAGATAGACAATTTTAAACTTAAAAAAATGTCCTCGGCAAAGTCCGAGGATATTGGTTCTTTTGTATTGATCCTCAAGTTGGATTACAAGTTTTGTTCTACATTGCTACAACATTTTTCTCTCTTTTTTCCGATCCCCCTTTCTTCAAGGGTTTCTTACATTATATATCTCCTTTTGATTGACCTTGACTCTCCATTTGTTGATCGTTCAGACTATTATTTGAGTGCTTGTTCTATCAGACACTTTTTCTGGTCTTTTGTGAGTTGGGGTAGCTAAGGCAGCAATGTTAAGGGGTCTTTTCTACATAAATGCAGTTAAAAAGTTAACTGTAGAGCATTCAATGTAGTGGCAGCAACTTTTTCTTATATGTTTTTTAGCTTCCATTCCTCTTGTACGTTTATAATGCACGCCTCTATCAGTGGAATTTTCTAGAAGGTCACTTTGAACGATAGGATATACATTTTTTATGTGCTTTGTTTATCCAAAGAGATACCCCTCCTCAGACCATCTTCCCCAACCTTTCCGTTTGCAACTTATTCATGAGACTCTGAGCTTAGCACCTTCACAACTGTTTATTTGTCACCGGCCAAGGCCTAAGGCCCAATATATAATTTTGAACTCTTATCCCTCCAGTAATAAAATTAATGTTACTGCGGGTTTCAACTTTCAAGTAAAAAATATTGTTTCACTCAGTATATTCTATATAAAGGGGAGGGGGGACATTTTTTCCCTTTATGTTAGAGAACGAGTGAACACCTTATATTCGTTACTTCCTCAGCTAAATTTATCGGAATCTTTTGAAGAAATTATTGGTCATACACTACAAAGAAGATAAAAAGTTAAGAATTGCATTATTGTTTTTTTGGATTTTATTCGTAATCATTGTAATTTTGTTGAAATTAACTACAAAAGTAACGGATTAAGGATATTTGCTCATTTTCAAAACATAGATAGACAAATCTTTTGGTTTAAAAAAATAAAGGGGGAGGAATTGTGAACTACCTAAAAAAAAAAAACGAAGTATATACAATCTTTAAAAAATGAATAGTTAAACTACGAGCCAAAATAATATATATACTATGGATAAAATGTAGGATACTAAGTTATATATCCTTTTGTCTTTTTATTTAATTTCAATTTGTTTTTTAGTCAAAATTTAAAATATATTTTTTATGTTTAATTTGGCTGTGTGTCTTTCTCAAAAAAGAAAAAAAAAAGAGGCTTTGTGGGAAAAATTCATTTGAGTTAACAACAGGGATATAGTATTTAGCAATAATTTTTATTTATTTTTATTTTTTTGGTGATGTGGACCCTCACCAAAGTAGGGCCTTTTGGATCCACCTGTCAAGACTAAACCACAAATACACGGTCTCATCTGACAAAACCATGGTGTGGATTACATATTTGAACATCATGATCAAAACACCTGTCTTCTCTATCATTTAGCACTCTTTACAATTGTCTTTCCCATTATATTTCATTTCTATTTTATTAGCGTTGGAGCCCACCTCAAATATCCAATTATTAAAGAAATATATATATATATATATACTTTCCTTGTCCACTGGTGCGAGCCAAATGTTGTCACAATATTGTTCTTTCATGTGTGTGACAGACTTCATTCTCAAAAAAAAAAAAAATTTTTTTTTTTTTTTTTTTTTTTTTTTTTGAAAGAAAAAAAGGTGCGTGACAGAGAGTGTGTCATGTGTGAGCGGAAACGCAAAACAAGTGGAAAAAGGTAAATAAGAGTAAGGAGTGCACTTCATATATAACTTCGGACTTCCCCATCCTATAATTAGCAACACAGTTTCTCTCCACTCATAAGAGAAGAATCGCCGCTATCATAATCTCTCTCCCACACTTTTCCTTAACCTCAAACACCGAGCTCCAAAACCATTCCTCACGATTTCTCTAATCACAGTCACCGACTCATATTTAAATTTATATATATAAAAAAAAAAATTCGCATCCACCGCACCGAAATGGATAGCACCGGTTAGTTTCAGCTCTCGTTTTTTCTTTCTTATTCCCTTTTATCAACGTTGCGTTTTTTGTGTGGCGGTGCTTTGATAATCGTACAGTTATCTAAAACGTGTTTGTTTCGTTTGAAAACGAGCATTTCAATCCTTCTGAGTGATTAGATTCTGAGTTCTTTTCTTTTTGTTTCCGTTACTATAATATTTTTCTATGCAACTGAAACGGATTCGTTTGCCTCTGATTTTGATTTTATTTGTTGAAGCTTCAATGAGTCTAGGGCTAATTTGTTATTGTAATTGTGTGGTTTAGACTTTTAATGATAGTTTGATTGGGGTTTTATGGTGGTTTTGGAGGCTAATATGGTGAAAATAATGTGTTATATGACGTGCAATGCATTAGTGTTTTGTTTTTAAGTGACATTGGGGTTTATATGAGTTTGATTTGATTTCGGATTATTGTAAATAGCGTTGGATTTGATTTGATTTTATATATGAGATGTGAATGTGCCGGGGGAAGCAAATTCGTGGACTTAAAATTGAATTCAGTCTTATTCATTTGAATTGTTATCATGTTTGGTTTTTTTGCTATCTAGGAAATCAAAACGAGTTTTGGAATATGAGATCATTCTTTTGGTGATATATATATATATATATATTTTTTTTTTTTCTTTATTGAGAATGTAAATATTGGAATTAATTGAGTTTTTTCGACAAATGTTGATGCACCTGGCAGAGAATTCTCAGGATATTGTAGTGCCGCCAGTCGAAGGTGTTGCCGGAGGAGGAACGGCCTATGGATGGAGTGATGATGGTGGTTTACATGGGTTGAATCCACTAAAGGGATCAATTGATCCCACAGAGGTTCAGACCGCAGATTTAGTGCATGTGTGGTTCATGCCAAGCACAATGAATGTTGGACCGCAAGAAATGCCCAGACATTTGGAGCCCGTAAGCATGATTATGTTATTTCTCACCAGTACTTAATGCTTGAAACTGTTCATTATGTGCTACATTTCATGGTAGGGGATCTAGAGTTCTAATTTTCTGTTAACATGCATACACCAGTTTTTCTGTGACCGGGCATAGGATGCATGTTTGAGTTAATGTAGAGCCCTTTACATCCTAAGGGCACACACTTGTATTTATTGATTATTAACTATTCAGGTAATGTAGATTAGTTAATGTACTTATATATGCATGCTTATTAGTTCTCTTGAGATCTTGCATATGTGGGCTGTGGCCCATTGTTGTATAACAATTATGTGCAAAATGAATGTGGGTCCTTTACACTCCTAGACATATGCGTGTAATGAGGAATTGATTATGTAATACACCTTAATCAATGTGCTCACATTTATTCTCGTTGTTTTGCCCAAAATAATGCATAGACTTTCTTGCCTTCGACATGAAATTACTTCTTTTGTGGGGTCAAGGGGAGGTGATTGGTAGGTAGCCTTACCCCTAGTTTTTTTTGGAGAGGTTGATTCCCGGTGCTTTCAAAAAACATTGTGTTCTACTGAATAGCGTTTTCATTCTAATTTTAGCTTGAACCTTGTGTTCGATATAATACACACCGTTTTCTTTTCAATATGATATAAAACATGATATTAATACTACTGAATTGTTGGAGTATTATCCAGATTATTTAAAACAAAAAAAGGAGGCGGAGTTTTGACATTTAATTCTGCCCCTGTTGGATGATAGTTTGCTGTGGAAAAGAAGCTTTCAAGCTGGAAACGGCTTTATTTGTCAAAGGGTGGTAGACTCACCTTGCTGAAGAGTACCCTTTCAAGCCTCCCGACGTATTACTTCTCCCTTTTTACTATCCCTAAAGCTGTGGCGTCTAGATTGGAAAGCATTCAAAGGAACTTTTTGTGGGGTTCATCAGTTAAGTGTTTCAAATATCCTTTGGTGGCTTGGGAAAAGGTTTGCTTATCGCGTGAATTGGGTGGTTTAGGTATTCAGAAGTTGGTGCCTTTTAATCAGGCCCTATTAGGGAAATGGCTTTTGAGATATGGCCAGGAAACCTCGCATTTGTGGCATAGGGTCATTGCCATGAAATATGGGAAAGGAATAGGGGGTTGGTGCACTAGAGCTTGTAGTAGGGCTCATGGTTGTGGGTTATGGCGGAGTATTAGTGAAGGGTGGGAAACTTTTGCTAAGCATGTCTCTTTTGTGGTGGGGGATGGTTCACGTATTCTTTTTTGGCATTATAAGTGGACTGGTGAGGTTCCTCTCAAAATTCTTTATCCTCAGTTATTTTTGTGTTCAGCTAATAAGGAGGTTTGTATTTCTGAGGTGTTAAGCTCTCCAGTGGGTGATAATGACAGAGTGTGGAGCTTAAGTTTTCATAGGGACTTCAATGATTGGGAGTTGGCGGCTTCCTACTCCTTTCTTAATTTCATCCAAACCCATCTTCCTAGGGATGGAGGGTGTGACAGACTTCGTTGGGATCTTAATGGCAATGGGAAGTTTGATATTCGGTCCTTTTATCATAAGATTCGGAATGCAGCTCCTTCCACTTTCCCTTGGAAAGGAATTTGGAAAGTTAAGGTTCCTAAAAGGGTGGTTTTTTTTATGTGGACAACAGCCCATGGTCAGATTCTAACTTTGGATAATCTTATGCTTTGTGGCCTCCCTTTGGCAATATGCTTCAGTTGTTTGGGATCGAATGGGTCATGCCAGGTTCAGTTGTGGACTTATTATTTTGCTGGTACCACTAGCTGGGGAAGCATAGTTCTGATATTTGAGATTTGGTTCTAGGTTGTTTAATGTGGACTATTTGGATTGAATGGAATCGGCGGTCTTTTGAGGATGAGGGGCAAACTGTGGTTTAGTTATTAGAGTATTGCCAGCGGACCCTTTTTGATTGGTCTCGATGTTGAGGTTATTCGGATTGTTCTACCCTTACGGATTTTCTTTCATCTATTAGAATAGATTAGGGGCTGCTTTTGTTTTTTTGTTTCTTTTTTTCCTTTGTTTACTACTGTGAACTATTTGTGCTTCTCTTGTTTTTCTTTTATTAATAATATTCTCTTCTTACTTATCAAAAAAAAAATCTACAGGACAGATTTCTCTTCTCTCCCCATCACATCCCAAATGATAAAAAGAGCGGCACTACACTACAACCCGGTAAGCCCCCGAAGTTAGTCGTAAACGGTGTACGTAACCCTTTCGGATGGGAGAAGAGACCGGAGGTGGAGACTTTAAGATAGGCTTTTTTGTCTGGCATCATGCAGACAAAGTATCATCGACATTTTGGATTTGTTTTCATTTTTGTGTGCATAAATTTGAATTCAATCCTCTGTGTCCCTTGTAAATGGAGTAGTCTCTTTGCAATAAAATAAATCTTTACCTATAAATAAAAATTTTTGAAAAAAAGATTTGGTTGACAATCTTGACTGCAACTGGTAGCTTTTTTTTTGGGTGGGGATGCTGGAGAGTGTCAAGGGGCCTGTGATTCTAGAAAATTTTAACTATTTTGTGCATATTTGATCCCCTTTCTTGTTGGTGATTCTAGATTTGTTGCTTTCATGTGTAGAAATGAATTTTTCTTTCTTTAGTTTTATCCTGTCTTGTTGGTAAGCTTAAGTCAAATGCTTATTCTGTTACCATAGTGACTTGCTTCTAAAATTTGGTTTATCTTGAAGATAAATCTCCTGGCAGCTAGAAATGAGAGAGAAAGTGTTCAAGTTGCTCTACGTCCAAAAGTTTCTTGGGTTGGTTCAGGTGTGGCAGGGGTTGTGCAGGTTCAGTGTAGTGACTTATGTTCAACATCTGGTGACCGGTTAGTTTCTTTAATACACATTCTACTGGGCATAGCTATATCCCCTTCGTAATCAGCTGATGTTGGCTGTGGCAGGTTGGTTGTTGGACAATCAGTAAGGTTGCGGCATGTTGTGCCCATATTAGGTGTTCCAGATGCTCTTGTGCCCCTTGATCTTCCAGTTGGTCAATTAAACCTACTTCCAGGGTACTGGCTACATTAATTATCTTATGGCACTTTTTATTTTTATTTTTAATATAAAAAATACAACTGCTGTAAGGCTATTGATGTCCAAACTGAGTTTGTTTGCTTTTCCCCCTGCTGCAGAGAGACAACTGCAGTATGGGTTTCCATCGACGTTCCAAGCACGCAAGCCCCAGGTCAATATGAGGGGGAGGTCATCATTACTGCTGTAAAGACAGATGCAGAGTGAGTATATTTTTCTTAACCTAGTTACTTCTATTGTGTTTCCAACTTATGCATTTATTTCATATGGTTGATTAGGATCCTATTAAAATAGGGCAAATTAAAAAGACCATCCCTGTTGTATGCCCTTAAAATATAGAGCTACCATGTGTTTTATTTTGTGACACCCACTTCCCTTGTGGTTTGCTCTATGAGGCATTTCCGCTAACTTTAATGGAATTTGATGATGTGGCAAGTGCCAACATCACCTATTGGGAAAGAATTAAAACATACTCTAAAGCTTATGCCTTGTGAACAGCCATGAACACAAATGAGGATTGAAGAAGAAAGATATATAGAAAACCGAAAATGTGAGTATAGAAATGATATTTTTCTTAAATTCTTTCTCAGTAGGTCATGTTAGCATTTTCCATTCCATCAAATTTCATTTAATTTAGCAGAAATGCCTCATAGAGCAAACCGCAGGGGACTAAGTGTCACAAAATAAGGCACACGGTAGCTTCATGTTTTCAGAGTATACCATATGGGTGATTTTTGTTTTCAAATTATGGACACAAAGTTATCTTTGTTATCTATTCTGACTTTTGCAGATCTCCATCACAATACACGGGCAAAGCTGAGAAGCATCAACTTTACAGTGAACTTAGGAGCTGTCTTGACATTGTGGAGCCCATTGATGGAAAACCACTGGAAGAAGTGGTGGGTTTCTGAATCTATTTTTGCATATAATTTAATTTTTCTGTTGATCTTGGCAATATATAAGCTGTTCATATGAGCATTTGTTTTTTAGGTAGAAAGAGTGAAAT
This sequence comes from Quercus suber, assembly GCF_002906115.3. Taxonomy (NCBI): domain Eukaryota; kingdom Viridiplantae; phylum Streptophyta; class Magnoliopsida; order Fagales; family Fagaceae; genus Quercus; species Quercus suber. The sequence continues at coordinate 1,049,101 of NW_027069502.1, forward strand.
CTGCCAGTACATCTTTAAGAAGAGTTCTTCTGTCTCCATCCTTTTCTGAATTCTTTTCAGATAATGGGCCAGTTGATATAATGGATGAAGATGCTATTTCAAACCTTTCAGTACGTGTGAAGTTACATTTGACAGTTTGGGACTTCATTCTGCCTGTAACTCCGTCTCTTCCTGCAGTGTTTGGTGTATCCTATATGTTTTAAATTAAGTATTTGGGAAGTTAAACTTTGCTTTTGTTACACATTGTATTCAAGTCTCACACAAGTCCAGTTAATAAAGGAGCTCTAAGCAAACCAATCAGTCAAGTTATATACAAGGTGTTGTTCAAGCCAAAATAAGACACTAGTCCATTAGAAGCTTGTAAATTAATGGACATGTCTTAATGAAGACAAAAGATTTAATTGAAGTGTTTGCTTGTGTTCTTCAACTATATTTTAGATATCTGATACTGTAATTGAGGATCGTTTTGGTGTTGAACATGGGACTCAAGAGTGGTATGAGGCATTGGACCAACATTTCAAATGGCTTTTGCAATTTAGAATCAGCCCATATTTTTGCAGATGGGGTGACAGCATGCGTGTCTTGACATACACCAGTCCATATCCAGGTAATTTACTGAATCAAGGCAAAAAATTTCCCTTAAGTCATTATTAACAGTATTTCTTATGCAAAACCTGTCCTGTCTTTGTTGTAATTAGAATAGTTTTAGAAAATAGACGTGCTGAATCTTTTGTAATTTTCGTTTTTGTTATTCTAGCCGACCATCCAAAATCAGATGAATATTTTTCAGACCCGCGACTAGCGGCATATGCCGTACCATATAGTAAAGCTGTCTTCGGGTATACAGTCAGTTGTCCATGTTCGCTACTGTCAGTATATTTTCCATGAAAACTGATGAGTTGCCACCCACTTGTTGATATGCAACAGAAGTGATGCAGCGAAGGATTACTTGCTGAAAGAAATCGAGATATTGAGGACAAAGAATCACTGGAAGAAGGCTTATTTTTACTTGTGGGATGAGGTATGACCACTGTTGTAAAATGACAGCAAAAGGGTGCTGTTGGTTGTTATGATAATGAGAGCACAAGCCTTGGTTTATTTTTTATTTTTGGCTAAAAGATAAACAATTCCTTAGGTGATATGTCTCTAACAGGTTATTTGTTTTCACTCTACAGCTGTTCAATTAAAAAAAAAGGATTCACAAAACAGTGGTGTAGAGATTATTTTCACACTTTTTCACACTTTGACAGAATGCACAATGAAATACTATCATTTTTTTTTTCTTGTTGTATTGCTTTGACTTGTGTTCTTGCTTAATCTCAATATTTATGATGGTTCCTGAAGCAATGCCTTTCTCTATGATTTGCTTGATGAGCTGATGTGCCTGCATTAATTTTTGACAGCCTCTAAACTTGGAACAATATGATTCCATTCGCAAAATGGCTAGTGAGATTCATGCTTATGCTCCTGATGCACGTGTTTTAACTACTTACTACTGTGGTATGAATTCCCTTCCTTCTGTTTTAATTACTCATTTTTTTTCACTGTGATGTTAGTTGTTTGTTTCTCTCCTGTTCTTTCTTCACAGCTTTTTTTGTATGATTCTGGATATTTTCATGATCTTGTGGCCTTCTGTTTTCATTAGGAAGATCTTCCAGCTGAGCGTCACAGTCCTTATTTTATTTTATTTTTCCTTTCTTTTGTTCCCCCCTCTTCTTTTTTCTCGCGTGTGTGTGCACTTATGGTGTTATGACACTATTTCATAAATGGCAGATGATAAAATTAATTTTATTAGGTATAAAGATAGGGAAAGATGATGCAAACATTGCAGCGGTTGAGGAAGGAGGTACAAAAAGATCAGTTACATGAGGGCAATGTAGCATGGATACGGATACGATATGTAGTATGGTGACATGACATTTCTTGAAAAACTAGGATCTGATATGTCAAGGATAATTAATTATATTTATTTTTAGTTATACATATATATTATATTTGAAATAAGTTATGTTTATTTTGGATTTAAGAAGTATGTAACAATAATGAAATGTTTGGAAATATATCTAAAATTAATTTAAAGACAATAAATATTGTTTAAAGTACGAACAAAAGAATTCAAATAAACAACATTCAGCATCAAAATAGAACAAATGAATTAAAAAATTATTTTTTCTTCTTGAGTGCGTGCTTGACACATTTGTGTCTGTGTCAGATACATGTCCATGTTGGATATGTGTCCGACACTAGTACGTTGGCAATTTTGCCATGCCATTCTTCCTAGCATGAGGGTTACCTCCTAAACACCGGTAGATCATCCCTTGGGTTAAAGCCCTGGTCTATGATCTCTCTCTTAGAGGATCTAAGAGTTCTAATAAAGGAAGATGTGGTTTAAAGATAGTTGGAGGGGGATTATATAAAATATTTGTAGGTGAATATCATTTGAATGATTACGCTGGGGAATTGAGAATTTAACTAGTTACCAGTGTTAGAAATTTAGGTGAAGAATGATTTATGAGATATAAAAGTGGGCCAGAAAGATGAAAATAGGAATAGTTCAAGGTATGCTATTTACATTAAGGCTTGGAATCCTATTGGTGATGGTGGTCTTATGTGTTGAATATATTGTTTGTCAAGATTTTCTATGAAAAATGTCTTAACAAGATTGTTATAATTAATAAAGCAATTGATGAATGAAGGAAAAGTACCTTGGCACCTATCTATGAGATTTATGAATAAAAGACTGAGTAGAAGTTAAAGATCAAGAAGCTTTCTTTTCGCGGCAATTAGAATTGAACTTTTGAGTTCTTTCTTTGATTTGTCATTCCATTCACGAGGCCAAGCTTTTTAATTTTTGGGGGAAACATCATGTAAAAAGAACTATAAACTTGTCTAAATTGTTCATGCTGAAGTGATTTTTTTTTTTAAAAAAAAAAACATCTAAAAAAATAAAAAAAATAAAAAATATAAAGATAAAATTTCTGCTCTAACCTAATCTAAGTGTATATGTGTATGAAACTCCCTCCTGGAGACTTGAACCCTGACCCTTGCCCCCCACACTCTACAAACACTTATACTTGTGGAGTGACCATCGCATCAAGGGTATGTGGTGGTTTTGTAGATGTTGAATCAGAGTTGTTTTAGTGTGAAAAGATTTATTTTGTGACTTAGTTTTTCCCTAATTCAATAAAATAGCTTGTAGTTTTTCTGGGAACTTATTTGAGAATGATTTTTATTACTGAAATTTATTTATTTTGAATTTTTTTACTAATGATGCATATGGGTGTGTGATTCTTTTTCATTGAAAAGTATTTATCTTTATTTTCTCTATTCATGTTTGATATTGTTAAAGTGTCAGAATGTTATCTCCTTTGTCAGCCTACAGTTGGACTTAATTTTCTCTTTTGGGTGATAATCATAGAGTTTTATAGGGGCTAGTATGGTTTTCTTGTTTGATTTACACTTTATGTGTATGCATGTGTGCATGCACATGCTCAGTTAATTTGAACCTTCGATTACATTTTAATATATTTCTAACCTTAATTTTTTGTCTTTTGTGTAGGGCCAAGTGATGCACCTCTTGCACCTACTGCTTTTGAGGCTTTTGTAAAAGTTCCAAACTTCTTGCGGCCTCATACTCAAATTTATTGTACAAGGTATTGTTTTCAATTGGGCTTTCTAAATGCCAAGATTTTTTCACTTAGTTTTAGAATATGCACTTCTTGGTACTTAAATTTCTTTATTAAGTCTGCTCGTTTTGGTACTTGGATTTCTTTATTAAGCCTGCTTGTTTGAGCAAGGAGAGGACTGGCAGATGAATTTGTAATCCACATGTAACTTGCAAATGATTCTAGTTTATACTGGAAGAATGATGGTTTCCAGTTCATGTATCAAGCTGAGTTTTTAGGAACAATGATTTTATCTAAATAAATACATTATTAACATTGGCTATTTGCCTTGACTAAATGGATTGGGTTCCTCATCTCACTACGAAGCAGAAAGTTGGGTCAGAATAGGAAAATATTTTGATGTGCATGACCCTCTATATGTGTCTCCTATGTCATGAAATTTTTAAGTGAATCGTATGCCTTGAGTTAATGTTATAGTCCTAATGACTTCAATTTTTTCTCTGGGAAGTGGCCATGACCTTAAATTTGAAGTCCAAAATATGTCATGCTCATTATTATTGAATATCTGGTTGAGATTGGGTTTGGGTTATCCTGGTGACTTGTTTTATGCCATTGTGCTTGATCTGACTGTACCCTGCATGATGAGCACCTTTTACCAAATATCTTTCTCAAACATCACCATTATGTTTGCTTCAGAACTCAGGCAGTCTTCACTCATATCATATGCATGTTATCAAGCTTGATCTTAGGTCTGGTCATTTGTGGTTAAAGATTTGAAGGTAAAGACCCACTGGCCTTGATATATGAAGTGTGCAGAACTGCCATGTTGAACTTCATTTTCTCTAATGACTCGTATCTTACATGTATTAAGAGGGTTCTCCCTCAGCTCTTTTTGATAAGTATATGAGCGCATATCACTGAAATCATACGATACAGCTGACAATTAGTCAAAGGTTCTCTGTCACCTGAAAAGATTTAAACTTTATTTATTGCAGTGAGTGGGTGCTTGGCAATCGAGAGGATTTGGTCAAGGATATTATTGGTGAACTGCAACCAGAGAGTGGTGAAGTAATGTTCAACTAGATCTGTTCCCTTGGCTCTGAAATTTACTTTTCTTGAATTTAATATGTTACATATAATGTGGTTATTTATTTATTTTTCATTCATGATAAAAGATATCAGAAAGATAAAAGGTAGTGTTCTTAAATATACATCTTTATTACTTATCAAAAAATATATATATATATCAGAAAGATATGTTTTCTCATTTCATCTTTGCAGCTTTTCCTGTTTATAGTTTTTCCAAAAATTTAGTTGCATTTACAGGACTGACTAATGCACACTGACACTGGTGATTTGACATGTTAGGATCTAACCTGCACTTAGATTATCTGGTTAATTTCCCCTTTTTTTGTTTTTTTTTTGTTTGTTTTTTCTTCTAGTTAAAATTATAATAAATATAATAACTACAGTAACCTTGGGCATGGTTTGTCAGACATGACAACCAGATCTCTCTGGTCCTGAAATCTTATTCGAATTTTTCTATTGAGAGATATAAATATTCCTTTGGGGTAAGTGTTTCTGTGTCTGGGTTTTAGTTTGCAAGCATGTCTAAGCCTACGTAGTTCCTAATTGCCTTGGTAACTGGTTACTGCAGTCTGTTCAGGCTTGGATGTGTCTCTTGATAGTGTGTATAAGAGGAATGAGCAGGCTACTGGAGATGCCGACTGCTCAGTTAGTAAAAGCTATGTAGAGTTGAATTACTGACTCAGGGTAAAGCCTTTGGAGCTTAAATTCCATGTTTAAATTAACAACTAACAACCAGCAGTCAATGCAAAGTTGTACCAATTGAGTTTAGGTGATGGTTGAAATTGTGTGGTTTTACCAGCCAGTTGTAGCTCAGTTACCTCAGATAAGACTGTAAGAGGTGGTCTGTACAAGCCATCTGAGGTAGGGAGAACATCGTAACCATGACTACTTAAATCATGTGCTCTGAGACATGGCTAATTTCCGTAAAATTATAATAAATCCACTTGAAGATATGGATTTTTAGGTGGCAGCTGGAAGATTTTTTCAATTTTTTTTACTTTGGTAAGTAAGGAATCATGAATATATCATATATTACATCATGATGTCAGGCAGAAACTGAAAGGGATGAAACTAGGAGCACATTTGAATATTAGAAAACAATTCTTTTCACCAATTATTGAAATTTCATCACATTTGTTTAGATGTGGTGTTATTTATGGGATGTTCAGAATCACTTTATGGTAATCAAATTTGGCATTTACTCCTCCTAAGAAGGCCTAAAATAAAGGTTCTACTTACGTGCTTGACTGTCATGCTTGAGATCCTTGGTTGGTTGTAGTCCATACTTTCTCATACTTGGTTAAAAAAGTGCCCAAGAATTAACAAAGCAAATTCATTGCCATAAATTATTGCTTATGTAAAACAATTGCTCATGGGTTGTTGGATCTGCATCTTGATAGCATCGAGGAATTGTGATGTAGCAGGCTGATTGTAACCTTTTTTTTTCCTCAAAACAATGTTTGTAGCTATAAAATTGTGCAAGTTGAATCTGAACCTAAAAGCAAGAATGAAAGTTTCACTGGCAAAAGAAAAGTGGTATGGGTTACTAGTTGATAGTTTTCTAAGCAGAGAGTAATGGGCTTGGGCTCAAACCTTATTATAGTTACAGTATCCTCTCTTACTTAGAAAGCACGGCATGTGTGTGGTAAGTTGCTTTGGCTATATGACACATTTGACATAGAGTTTACCTCCTCTGCCTGTCATGTTAAAGTGAAGCACCGACAATTTTTTTTTGTTTTACTGCTACAATACCATGCCGGCAGGATATTTCCATAGGCACGATCCAGTAGATGTATCACTGATCTTGTACATGTTATCTGCATCTATTCATGTATTTTCTGGTTGATGACCGCTAATGCATTTTTGGACAAATTTGACCATAAATATTGCCATGCAGCTAGGCTATTATACATGTAATGTCGGTGATGGCAACTTCAGGCTCCTTTTGCACACTGGGGTTGTAGATTGTCATCTTAAGTGCATTGCTTCTACTTTGCAGTGTTGTAATGAACAATGTGCTTTGTTTGCTTACTCATTGAAAGCTAGCTCTTCTTGAATATTGAATGGTGTTTGCATTTTTGTAATCAAATTGATTTAGCAAGTTTCTAGCTTTCTTTGAATAATGCCTTATGAGTTTGAAGTTTAACTATGAGCTCTCCGATATTGGAATCTGAAACTTGTGTCTTTCTCATTTATTTATTTAGGTGTAAAAATGTTTTATCTTGTATGCGGATGTATTCTATTTCTATTTATGAACAAAGTTTAGCTACAAAATTAGTTGTAGCCTTAGTTTACACACTTACTTAATATCTTTTTATTGGAGGTAAATTTTGACAAATCCACCATTGGATTACATCTTTTTCATATATCTTCCATGCTTGCAAAATTTTAAGAAAATTAAAGATCAAGAGCTATGTTATCAATAAATTTTTTTAATTGTAAGTTTTTGTAATTTAAAATTATGTATAAAATATAAGCTTATAGATCATATAATAAATAATATTCGATTGACACAAAATTTAATATGTGTATTAAGAATGTAAAGAACATACAATTCGACGGTTAGATTATCAAAATATGTTATAATATTTATTTTATTGAGTGAGTTTATAGTTTTAAGCTACAACTAATTTTGTAGCTAAACTTTGTCCTTAGCTGAATATATTGTAATCTACTTTATAGTCTAAAGTTTAATTCAATTTTTTTTTTTTTTAATGAAATCAGTGAAGGCTGCATGAGATATATATTGTTGCCATTTTCAGTCAAATATGTTTAAGAAGTGAATTTTCCCCTGATTGCTGTTGTCATCAAATGCATGATAACCCTTAGATGTTCAAGTAAAAGATGTATGTTTGGAATGCATAATACTTATTATAGGGCATTAAGTCTATTACTTGCTGAAAGGAGGTAACTTTGTCTTACATGTAGGAGTGGTGGACATATGTGTGCATGGGACCATCTGATCCCCATCCCAATTGGCACCTTGGGATGCGAGGAACACAACACCGTGCTGTATTTTGGCGGGTATGGAAAGAAGGCGGCACGGGGTTCTTATATTGGGGTGCTAACTGCTATGAGAAAGCATCGGTTCCCAGCGCTGAGGTATATGCCTGGCCTCATGGTCGTTTATCATTTAAAAACACCATTTCTGTGTGTGCTGAAATATTATGCATGCTTCTGAGCAGATTAGATTTAGGCGTGGCCTTCCTCCTGGAGATGGAGTTTTGTTCTACCCTGGTGAAGTGTTCTCCTCTTCACATGAACCAGTTGCTTCAGTTAGACTAGAGCGCATTCTCAGTGGTTTGCAGGTGAGACAAACTTTTTCATTTTTTATTTTTTTATTGGTAAGTTACACATGCACTGATGCACCCCAATGAGTTTTGACCTGTGACCTCACCCTCCACCCAGGAAGTGTCACTTGAGCCACTGCTCACTGGCCAAACTTTGAATTGATTCTTTCTGTCACCCTCAAAACTTTTGAATGTCAATAAATGCTTCTTCCCCCCCCCCCCCCCCTCTTATTTTGGGAGAGGGGTTCTCTCTCTCTGTTTTTTTTTTGGGGGGGGGGGGGGTGGGTTGTGCTGTAAGAACTGGTTTGATTTGACAGCTTCCAATTGTTTAGAAGATCTGAGGTGGAAGTAATATAGGGTGTGTTGGATTGAACTTATTGTTGCTGAAACTGAAAACTGAAAACTGAAAACTGAAAATACTGTAGCAAAATAATTTTTAAATGTGTAAATAGTACCGTGGGACCCATTTTTAATATTTTTTTAGTGCGTGAACAGTGCCAAAACAGTGCATGAACAGTGTTTTTGTCTCTGAACAGTAAAATCATGTGATTATCTAGCAATATTTAAGATCCCATAATAATCTATGATAATTGTCATAATCACAATGGTTGCTCCTACTTTTAATGACTTTCATTTTTCCTTTGAATATTCTTCATTATCTTCATGCTATTTCATTAATTTATCCCTTCTTGCTTATACCATTGAATCATTGATTATACATAACATTTCACAAATATTTTCCTTTGGTTTCTAAGTTTGAGTCTTGACAATTTTTTTTCCTGTGGGTGGTGTTGAGTACTATTCTAATCTTTAGTTTGCAAAAGTTAGTATGCATGTTTGTTTAATATTGTCTGGGTGCTTTATTAGGACATCGAGTACCTGAAGTTGTATGCTTCAAGATATGGTAGGGATGAAGGTCTTGCTCTATTGGAGAAGACAGGGGTATACCTTGGTCCTGAGCGTTACACACTTGAGCACATGCCTGTTGATGTAATGCGTGGTGAGATCTTCAACATGTGTCGGTCTTGAAGAAAGCTTTACGCACACTTCACAACATATGGCAGAAATGAAAGATTTCTCTTTCGGAAAAGACACGTGAATCACACACTAGAAGATATGCAGTTAGATCTTCAACATGGACAGATATAGACATCAGTTTCTTACTGAGTTCACTGTCTGATTTTTATAGTAGTTTTCTACATTCATAGTTTCCCTTTCCTAGATAAATTAGTAAAGACAAGCTCGGGAACTTTTGTGCGACAGTGACGATGTGAACCCACATACTAGCACATGCACATAGGGGTTTAGTTGCACATAGGCAAATGTAATTTTGTATGAGACAATGATGGATTATTCTGAGGTTCATTTCAGCACTAAGTTGTCTGGCATGTTACAGTGTTGTTGACTCCACGAGCTGACTTCTTAGGTTTTGTGTTATGTCCCTGGTTGTTCAATACTGTTTACTGGTATAGGTGCTAGTTTAAATTGCCTTGTTATTGCACAGGAATTTCAGCCCCTGGTTTAATCTTGTTTGTAAATGATTAGGCTCTCTTTTTGGGTCTGGTCTGGACTTGCCTTAGTTGCTGGACCACTTGAATCTTGATATTTTTTATTGAAAGTTTTAGACCCTGATCTATTATATTGCGGTGAATTATTCTCTTTTGGATGTTACCAGAATCATTCAGAATTTTTGGTTTTGTCCTCTTCCAGTTTTAGATGCTGAACCGTAGGATAAATTTGTGTTAGCCTTCCATATAAAGCGAGGAAGGCCTAAGTTAGCTTAGGTTATGAAAACCAACGGTGAGAGAGTTTTTGTCCTAATTCTTAAAAAAAGCATTAGGCAACAGTGAGAGTAAATTTGTAAAGAAGAGAGCGAGATGGATTGTATTAACAGCATTAGGCAAGAGCTCCTTGGCCTTGTGTGAAGGTGGCCTTAGGAAAAGGAAAGGGGTATTTTATTTTTCTATTTTGATTCCTGTAACAGTGCTCCTTTTCCCCCCAAACAGCAACAATATTAAATCTATAAACTGCAATTTTTTAGTATGGTTGACATCAATGGTATGTTTGTTGTGATTTGTATATAATAAAAATGGTGTTATTGGTGAATTTAATTGAAAGTGATGTTATTTCAATCACAATATGACATGTTAATATTTATGAAAAATATTTGGTTCAAAAAGTGTTTATAAATGAACTTTTGAAAAGGGTTGTCTGCTCAGCATTATTTTAAAGGGCAGAGACACCATTTTTTGCGCTTAAAGTTTGCCTTATATTTCAATTTGGGCCTTAGGGTTTAAAAATAGCAATTAAATACATAGTTTGTAAAATTATCTAATTTGGTTGGCACGCTAATTTGAACATTATTGTAACCTTAAAATTACATAATACTAGCCATAAAAAAAAGGGTACATACTTGTCATTCAAGTGGAGTAAAAACATAACCATTATTCTATATATTCAGTTATTCACTATTATTATCACCTGGAAATGCGTTACTGACTTGAAATATAGTTTTTTTTTTTTTTAAAGAAAAAAAAGAAAAAAAGACACTTTCTGAATTTGAATTGAATTTGCTGGAAAAGTTCTGTATTTCAGGTTTGGTTGATGAGAAAATATTGAGGAAATTCAAGTTCTTAAAATGAAAAAATATATATATGGTAATCTTTTAACAAACTTTTGAAACTTGAAGGACTAAATTTGAAAATGAGAAGAACTTTAATAATTGAATTGAATAATTTTAAGAATTTGAAGGATGTGATTGTTACGTTTAAATTTTAGGATTTAATTGAAAAATTAGTCAAACTTTTAAGCATCAAAGTTAGTGTTTACCCCAAAAAATTATACTCAAAAGTCAATAGAGGTCCTAAAACGTTGGGAAAACTCACAAATCGACGATCTTGTGTAGACTATATGGGATCATATCGTCTTGAAATGTATGACAATTCTGAAATATAGCAAACTCATATAGAAATAAGCTTAGAATGTTTCTCTCCAAAAAAAGAAAAAAACTTAGAAAGTGATTTACATTGGGAAAAAAACAAAAGAGCCTAGAAAGTAATTTGGAAAGAATTTTAACTTCATTTGAGCTTAAAGCTCATCAATTGGTGCAGAACCCGTTATTTTGCATATGACAAGTATGACTAATTTTCATAAAAATTTTCCTGTGTTAACTCGTAAGGCCATTCTTGGGGTATTCTCTCTTTGGCTAACTGCGAAGAAACTTCAAATCCTAACAAAACTAATAATAATGTACAACGTAGTAGTATTTTGCTATTCTTTTCAAAGATGGAAATCTGGGTTAAATTTATGTTATTTCTAATGAAAATCCAAAAAGAAAAAACTATGAAGACAAATGAGATTCTTGTACTAGTAGTGCTGTCAAATAGATGTGTAAAGAAATCAAAAGCTCGCTTCTCTCTCTCTGACCCTTCATCCCCAACCTCTTTTTTCTTCTTTCCCCTTATGAATGAATAAGTATTCATTGACCCATGCATTTACTAGGCATCTAGATTATATATATCATTGCAAGGTTGGTTCTTATAGCCAGGCACCCTTTTGTAAAGGCAAAAGAGGTAGGAAGTGGGCATGTAACTATCAAGATTCAAGGTGGACCTTTTGCAGCATATTGGAATCAGAAAAGGCAAAAGGGTGTAAAAGCAACTAGAAGATAATCAAATTTGTGATGATTACTAATGGGTTTGTATGTTATTTATTTTCCCTTTTTGATATTGTGCAACTCTTGCCACCAGCTGTATATCTTTTTCAAATTTTACGTCTCAATATTGAGAAAAATGAGTGTGAAATATCAAATATCACCATAGATGCCCATTGCTCAGTTTACTTTAAGCTTAGAGCTAGTCAAAATACATTGCTTTAAGCTTTAACAAGTGGGAGTGTGGGATGGCTAGCCATTTTTTTTTTTTAATCTACTTTGAGCCAATAGATTTTCTACTACTAGCAACCAAAATCATGTGTTTTAAACTTTCAACACGTTTGTGAGTGGTGAGTGCTACCAAATATTGGTCTAGAAATATTGCGTACTGCTTTATTCCTCTTAAGCTTTTGTCTCAATTATTGGGAAGAATTGGTCTTTCTATAATCTGAAAAAAAAAAAAAAACAGGTGAAGAAAGTAGAAAGCAAAGATTTTTATCCAGTCCATGGTTCCACATCTGCAATTTATTAGTGACAGAACCCACCAGGAATCCCTTTAGCATATCCAAATTAAGTGGTATTCTAATGACTTTATAGGACATAAAAAGTTCTTCCAATAATTTTGTATTATACTCACTGGTTAAGCCTTGAAATTCCTTTTCGTATTCACAATATATATAAATATGTTTTGTTTGGTTTTTAGTCAATTTCCCAAGCACTCCCAAATTTAAGTGGCTCTTGATTCGTCCATTATTGCAAACCAATACTTTGCTCAATCATGATGATCCAACTTTGAAGAATCACCACAGCCCTTTACCCCATTATTCTCTCTGACTCTCACTTTCTATCTACTGTGATTTCCCCTTTTTGGCCGTCGCCTCTTTTCATCAGTATGGGTTTCTAACTTTCTATTGGTTTATTAAATAATTTATTAATGTACTGTTTTTGAAGACTTATTTTCTTTCATTGGTATAATTATACTTCTAACAACTTTCAGCAAAATGAAAAAAAATTTCAGAAAAAAACTAAATCCAAAAAGGCACCCGATTGATTAAATGAGAGAGGTTCTAGAGGAAAAGGTTTCAAACAACATATAACATGATATCAGGATTCCCTGCTAGGGTCAAAGTTCAAAACTATGGAACTTGCAGAAGAATCAAAATACTACACAGGATATCTTTGACTTTTCAGTTTGACGGCAATTTACTTTTGCACAAAGCTAGCCATGTAGTCCAATTTTCAAGAACAAAATATGCTGGGGGAAGTTTTAGGGGCTTTCTTTGGGGCTTGGGCTCCAAGAAAAAACAAAACAAAAAACCAAAAAAAGATTTCCTGAATTAAAATTAACTATCTTTTTTTTGCTAGACGTATTAATTGTATTTTAACTAATAGTAATTAGCTAAAGCATAAAAGAATCTACGTTCCTACTTGCACAATGCACATGCAGCTTGTTTTTACGCTAGACCGTGGACACAACTTTTTACCACAACATCTGTTACCTCTGTATTGTGTGGTAGAAAAAAAATTGGTGAATTTATGTAAAATTGGTTGTTAATTAACTCATAATCGATTGGGTTAAAAAGTAAGATAAAAGTTAGAATAATACAACAGATACAAATTATTATATAATATTTTTACAAATTGATGTTGTGGCCAATTTTTTTTATTGATTTTCATCTAAATTCACCATTAATATTATTTTTTTATTTACCAATAATCACTCATCACACCAGTAGTTTGTAAAATAATTTGTATCTCTAATATTACTCTAAAAGTTATAGCACAAAAATTATGGAAGCAGAAGAATGTGTTGTGAAATAATTTATTTTATTTGATATATATGATAGAAGTTTAATTTATGATGTCTATTCTATAATAATTGTTATTTATCATTCGATTAAGACACTAATTGATTTATACTTTATAATGTACATAGAATCTGACCGACAGAAGACTTTATTGCTTGTCAATTAATTAATTAATTTTAATAATTTGTAACTTATGGACACAAATGCATGAGGCATAAAATACTTGCGAGTACGATGATGTGATGATCACTTCTCTCACATTTATAGCGAGATAAGAGTGAGCATCTCCTAATAATTTTCCAAATAATGTAAGCAGTGAGGCCAAAATGCATCTGAAGGCTAAAAAAAATTTAGTTGCTTTTGGAGCAATGCTCCATCCTCTCACATGAAGGTGAGTTTTATATATGGGTCCTATCATGAGATTCATCATTTATATAAGAAGATAAAGCATTACTCTATGAGTATATGAAAATTACCACTGAGTGCTGAGGCATCCATGTCAGCAGCGTGACCAACCAGTTGATGGTCTCGTGGACTTGACTGAGCGGTAAACTATAGGGTGGTGGAGTCTACTAGTAGTGGGGCTTGAATTTGATTATCACCAAAAAAAAAAAAAAAAAAAAAAAAATCTAAAAGCCGAAAATACCCCTGAAATTTCGTCATCACACAAGCCTTTGAAAATTGAAAACGTAGGAGGCCTTTGAGTAGCTGTGTCCATATCCGGATATAGGAGCATATACAAAAAGACAAAATTTTCTTTACCTTTTTAAGTAAGGGACTTATTATATGGATCATACATCCAAATCAGCATCTTAAAAATGCATCAGCCTTGTAAGCCAACATGCATTAGGAAAATAAATTTTTTGATTATTTTATACTCCAAACCTTTTCTATATATACCTAATGCGTTGAGGAAAAAAAAAACTTAAAAAAAAACAAAAAATACAGCACCATCATCCACAAGATCACAATAGCTTTGTCAGACACGAAATTAAAGCCCTCAAGCACGTGTACGTAAGGAACTCATGAGGACTTCAATGACATTTGGCATCACCTAGTACTTATTGCATTTGCACCGTGTAAATAGTGTCAACACAGACCAAGAGGAGTTCAATTATAGCTGCAAAGAACGATGGTATTGACAAGTTTGCCATCACCAAACCTTGTCTTATTTTATTCAAAAATAGAAATGAGTGCTCATTGCTTATCCTTAGAAATCTTGTCTGAACGTAGAAATTATTGTAGCCCTAATTATTAGCAACCAGTACTTGAATGACGTAAATGATGAAGTGAGTTCCAATTAATTTGACTAATAAAGTCATTTACTATTAAAAAAAAGAGTTGAAATTTAAATTCTTCTTATATAAAAAAATTAAGGGTAAATTTTGTTAACTTATCTGAGATTTAGTTAATATCAATCAGATTTAAGACATTTTAAAATTAACTAATTTGGTCCCTAAATTTAATTTATTTTCTAAATAGTAAATACGGTTAGGTTTGTTAGTCATTTTTCTCTTTTCTCTTAAGGATTAATTGGTCAGTTTCAAAATATTTTAAACCTGTTTAGTATTAATAAAAAATTTAGTAAATTAATGAAATTTACCCAAAAATCAATTTGTGTGACAATGAAAAACTATCATATTTACAAAATAAACAACTTTGAAGGGCATAAAGGAGAGGGATGAGATGTGGGTACACTCATATCTGAAATTCAGATCCATCGTATCCTAGACCTAGTATATAGATTGGTAGGAGGTGTCCTGCGTACCAATTTCATGGATTCTTTTTTGAGAGAACAATCTTATGTATCAAAAGTTTATAAATCCAGTCTTAGTCCTAGCTAAAACACATTATAATTGTTATTTTGACAAGGGGGTACGGGTTACGAAGAAAAAAGAGCTTGAAAAGTGCACAAGGTTTTGTGAGAAAACCAGTCGCATTTGGACAAAAATTTAGAGAAAAAAAAAGCCATAAACATTGTCTGCATTGTTTTGAGCCTTTTGACACTCAGCCTTATCACCTCGTGGAATATAAGTAGTGTTTCAAACATCTCAGTCTCACATGTTCAACAAAACTTAAGGACTCCAAACAAAAACAAAATCTTTAAAAATAGATTAACATATTTATAATGTTTCAGCTAAGTTGAAAAGCCCAAAGTGTCCAGCTTCAGTAGGCTGAGAAATGATGGCCTAGTAGGGGTATATTTGTCTTTTTATCTTAGGATCAAACACTATTTTTTCTTTTACGTTAGGAAAACAAAAACCAATTTTCTTTGTTTATCGAAAGCAATAAAAATAAAAATAAGACCTTTTCACAAAACGACAAGCACCGCCTAGCTATGTGTTCTCCCGACAATATTCATCAACCCGCTTATTGTGACACGTGTACGGTCGATTGGACTACAAGCCAAGACATGAGTGACTTGGGTTTGCAGGGTTTTATCAAACTCTAGTTAAAAAGTACAGGTTCAAAAACTTAACCATGGTTAACTCGCGCCGCTTTAACCATTTTTTTTATCTTATTAACTTCACTCACTTCATTCAAATCTCTCTCTCTCTCTCTCTCTCTCAAGTTCTAAACTAGGCCGCCTTATGGGACTCACTAAGGCCATGACTCGCCGACCGAGCTGAATCGGTGAATCGTTTTTTGCATTTCTCTTCATTAATTGAACATGAAAGATTATCACACGCGTCCCATAATTTTGCCACCTTGAAAATTTTTGTACGCTTTGTGTATTCATTTTTCGTTGTCACAAATTTTCTGAGGAACAATCAGAATCTTCGTGTCTTAAAGAGTTCCTTCATTAAATATTCCTAGAAATTGTGAAGCGTCTCTGAATTTAGCACTAATTTCTTCAGAGGTTGTTCGCAATCAAAAGGAAACCGTTTGAACTCAGAAAATTGAAAACCCAAGAAAAGTTTCTTCATTATTTCTCACCCAAAAGTTGAAAACTTAAATCGTGAATTATCTCCTTGAGCTCAGAAATTGAAGACCCAACAAAGAGAACGAGTAGAAGAACAAGAATAAAAGCTAGCTTATCAGCTTTATTTGGCCTTGAAGAATGGTGGAGCTAGAGAATTCCTCGCCAATGGCAGTTTCTACAGCTTCTGGAGAAGATGGAATTTCATCATCTGGGTGTCAAACTCAAAACCCGCCTATTCCACCACTGAAGAAAAAGCGAAACCTTCCAGGAATGCCAGGTGAGATATCAAAACCGAAACTTGGAAACACTTTTCCAGTGAATTTTCAAAACTTTGGAAATAAATTTTCATTATTTTGTACTTTTTTTGCAGATCCAGATGCTGAGGTTATAGCTTTGTCACCAAAGACTCTAATGGCAACAAACCGATTTGTATGTGAGATCTGTAACAAAGGGTTTCAGAGAGACCAAAACCTCCAACTTCACCGACGAGGACATAACTTGCCATGGAAGCTTCGTCAGAGAACGAGCAAAGAGATTCGCAAGCGAGTTTATGTTTGTCCAGAACCTTCTTGTGTGCACCACAACCCATCGAGAGCGCTTGGTGACCTTACAGGGATAAAGAAACACTTTTGTAGAAAACACGGCGAGAAGAAATGGAAGTGTGAACGGTGTTCGAAGAAGTATGCAGTACAGAGCGATTGGAAAGCGCACATGAAGACTTGTGGAACCAGAGAGTATAAATGTGACTGCGGGACTATGTTTGCTAGGTTCCCCCTCAGTTTATTTTTTGTTTGGTTCTCGAGAAAGAAAAAAAAAAAAAAAAAAACTTATTTCCCTTTGTTTGTTTGTTTGTTTGTTTTTTTTATTCTCTCGGAAACCGCGCGAGTTTAGTTTACTGACTTTGTTGTTGTTTTTTGTTTGTTTTTGAAGGAGGGATAGCTTTATAACTCATAGAGCTTTTTGTGATGCGTTGGCGGAAGAGAGTGCAAAAGCACGAACCCTAGTGATTTCTGGCTCAGAAGGAAATGTTAGTGCTAATGCTAATGTGGCTGTGGCTGTGAGTGTGGGTGTGGCTTCGCCGCCACAACCACCTCTTACTCCGTCTACGACTGTGGTGTCACCAGATTTGTCTATTCAGAGTTCGGGTAATAGTAGTAATAAATATTATTTGGTCTATGCAATATCGTCTTCATGATCATTAATTTCTCAGGTCAAAGCTTTGGAGATTTTCATTTTTTAAATCAAACCCATATTTTAATTTTGTTGAAAGATTCTTGTTTGAATTTTTTGTCTTCTTATTGATGTCGTTCTTGTCTACTAGGCTATGGAGAAACTTGGATATTAGCTAGGGTAATGTGAATAGTAGTAGTTAATTTCTTTTTTTTGGAGAGAGAGAGTTGTGCAGGGGCTATAAAGTTTAAAGTCACGGGGTAAATAAGAGCTCAAAGATCGAAAATGAGAGAGAGAAAAAAAAGGCATAATTGTTTGCTTCTTTCATTTCTTATTAGAGCTTTCAGACTGTTAAACGTGATCATATACGGGTTTGGTTGTCTTGTGGTTGTGGCGCACGGTTGGTGAGGGAGCTCAATGATCGAAAAGCAGAAAGAGAGGAATGAGAGAAAGGACGCCATAATTGTTATTTACTTATTAGAGCTTTCAAGCTGGTTTAACTTTGTTTCCAGTTAGGACTTATAGTATTAAAAAAGTTGCATTAAAAAAGAAAAAAGAAAAGAAAAAAGATAGCCCTCTTTCTGTTTGGCTTTTCTAGTTCCACTATATGGCATGTGATCATCATTTTTCCTTTTTTCATTGTTCTCTTGTTTCTCGATCACAGAATTGCCTGAAAATCCAATTGGACTGTCAGTATCAGCAGCAACAACAGCATGCTTAACCACCACAGCAGCTACAACATTAAGCTCATCAAGTTCAAACACTAGTGTATTTGCAAGCATTTTTGCTCCATCAACAGCTACAACCTCATTCTCTAATGTAATGAGCGCTTTGTCCAGCTCTGATAGTCTCACTGCTACTAATACTACTACTCATCCACAACTTTCTACATTAGAACCCACCTCTCTTTCTCTCTCTTCAACCTCTCTTTTTCTCTCCAACAATGGCACTTCCTCTCTTTTCCCACCACAAAATCAAGACCACCGCCATTTCATCCCTGTATCCCCACTCCCAGCCATGTCAGCAACAGCATTGCTTCAGAAAGCAGCTCAGATGGGTGCAGCTTCATCAAATGCCTCATTGCTTCGCGGGTTTGGCTTGTCAACATCGTCTTCCTCAGTTCAAGATGGCACTGGCAATGCTACACAGTGGAATGGGCATGTGATCAAGACAGAGAGCACAGATGGGCTTGGGCTTGGACTCCCCTCGGATATGATGATGGGTCAATCTTCGCCGTTCGGGTCTCAGCCTATGACCCGTGATCTTCTCGGGCTAGGCATAGGTGGTGGTAATGGTGGTAATAGTGGGAACCCTACTGGGGGTCTTTCAGCTCTGCTCAATTCCTTTGCTGGTGGTGGCTTTGATGTTGCATCATATGGAGGAGGTGACCATAGTTCTCCTAATGATACATGGGATGGTGCACCCAAGGATAAAAATCCAATGAGTTAGCTGTGTCTTTTACAGCTCCGTTACCCGAATACAAATACCTTTGTCCCATATTACATTTTATGTTTCATCAATCATAATTTATTACATATCAAAATTCATATAAATAGAATGTAATTGGTGGAATATAAAATAGAACATGAATAGGGCATCGGATTTTTATTTCAGGGTATTTTTGAGACAGGCCAGTACATATAATTTGAAGTACTGAACAATCTTGCTTAGTGAGTTATTGTTGGTTTTATATATTAGAATCATAGTAGAGAGTTAAGATGTTTTTGTTTTGGGTCTTATGTAGTTTAATTTAGTTCAATTAAGTTCTCGGATATGTGTATGGGAGAAGGTTTGTACAGGAACTTGTGTAGTTATTACTTGAATGTTGGCAAAGGTTAGCACAAAATGAAATGCAAGTCGTAGTAGTAAGTGCTTCAGTTCTATTGATTTTATTGTTCTAGTACTATACCACTATTCTACTGCTTGTGTGTGAGTCTGTGTAGCTACAAAATCTTCAATGCTCCTTTTTAAGATCTATTATTTATGTAAGTGGAGAGTAACATGATCCTACCTATCTTATTTAAAGAAGTCCATTTCACACCTTTTTTGGTACTAATATTTAATCTCATTTGAAGTGGAAACGATTTTAATTCAGTGGGAAGTGGTTCAGAAATTACAAACTTGTAACCTAAAAAAAGTTTTAAATTACATTTAAATCAGTTTAAGAGAAAAACTCTTCCAACTATAGTAGGCTCTTGATTTAAAGAAAAACTCTTCCAACTAAGTTGTCAAAATTGGAATCTTACGTAAAATCGTTGAAGGTAAGTGAGATTTTAGAACGTAAAATCGTTAAAAGTAGGTAGGATCGTAGAACGTAGAATCGGATTGTGAATCTTAAAATCTTACATATTTTCATATTTAAAACAAAAAATACATTAATAATGGTTTTGTATGTTGAATAATCATGTAAATTATAAATTCAGTCATAAAAATAACTAAGATTTGCATCATATGATGTAATTTGTATGTCATATATCGCTAAGTCAATACTAATGAAACAAATATATTTAAGTTTTGACCCCATGTATTTAAAAAGTTCAATAAATGTTTGATTATCAATTAAATACCAAAATATTTATCAAAACATATGGAAAGTATTTTCCAAGTTCTAAGTTCCAAGTTTGAAATCTAAAATAAATTAGCAAATGAAAACTAATTAACTACAATATAAAATCCAAAAGTAAGATGAATATTAAGGTGAATTGAACATTTAATTATTTCCATTCTAAGGTTTTTATAACCATCGTTCTAAATTCCTAATTATCATCATCCATTTCATCATCTATATAGATATTATATATTTGTATACCAGAGCCGCAAAAGATATCAATATACAATTTTACACTTAACTGTTCAAGTTATACCAGTCAACAACAATTAAAGAGCTTACTCAAAAAAATCAATCAATCAATATATAAATTCAAGCATAACTTATAAAATTATATATAAAAAAATATTTTAGTAATATTAGAACACTAATTAGTATATTGATTAAACAAATTTAACAATATTATAGCTTAAAAGGCAGCAAAGCCAATATCAAATTCTTCATTTAAAAATGATGAAGTATTCTTTCATTTTGATTACAAGTGAACTAGAAATTAAAAAACATTTGCTTAGGTTAACATAATTTTATAAAAATAAAATAAAAAGTCATACCATCACAACATGAAAAAATAAAAACCCTTAAAGCTTCATCAAAACAAAAAATTTATCCTATAAAGAAAAAACCAAAAATTTATGTTTTTGGTAGGATCGGCAGGATCCCACACTATTCTACGATCCTACCATTTTTACGATCCTAGTGCGATGCTAAATGTTTTGGTAAGGTGGGATCGTAAAATCATGCGATCCTACTATTCAGATCATGATTTTGACAACCATGCTTCTAAATACAGTAGGCTCTTAAAAAGACTATTTGTGTGTACTTTTAATTGCATAGCATTTTTGGGTATTTTTAATTACCTCACATTTTTACTAAGTCATGTGAATAGTTTAAATTATACATGTGGATGATTTTATAACATAGTTACTAAGCCATGTGAATCGTTTAAATTATACACATTGATAATTTTATGACATTTTTACTGAGTCATGTGAATCATTTAAATTATATTTTATAAATTACTATCAGCATGTTTTTTTAGACAAAAATACCACCATGGACGGGAGACTTTGACCATGGAGGCAATTGCCCCCTTAAATTTTTTGTAAAAAAATATTAGTATATACATATATAGGTATAAATTTTAGTAATTTTGTTCTATAAAATTACACTTTGCCTTCCTATTAATAATATCATTAATTCTTTTAAGAGTAATACTATGGACATAAACTTTTCTACAACATTTTTACAAAACTGCTGAGGTAGTTGTTAGGTCCGCTTTTGTAGCCCAAAAGATATGGGTTCTCCCAGGCCCAACGAACCCAGAACAATGAATTTGTAGAGAGTGGGTCGAAGGTTTAGGTGCTCACCAGCCTCTATGAAGCATCAACTACTTTCCTTTTATTGAAAAATACTAAGACCAATTTACAACTGGGGGATGCTCTTCGGCCTTTTTCTTCCCATACTCCCCTTCCCGCTTTACACTTTGCTCCCCTTTCTTATATATCCCTCTCTTCCTCCTCCTGTTGATCATCTATTGGTCTTCCTTCTGACCGTCTGTCCCATCAGAGGTCATATTCATGGTCAGGTGGCTCACCCTGATCGATGTTGCCCTGTCAAGGGGTTACATACCCATTAATGCGGCCAGAAGGCTTAAGTGAGCGTATTCAATGCCGAGGTGATAGTTCGCCCATGGCTTGCCCCTTCTCCGTACTTCTGTTGCCAACGCGTGGCACTGGGCCCTCTCCTCCTCGGATATTTCAGGAGTTATTTGGTAGGGTGGTCCTCGTATTTTTCCGAGGTCTCGGACGCTCGAGGACAGGGTCATCCTCGGACCCATCATGCATCCTCAGCGTGAGCCATTTGGGCCTGGCTTGGAGTGGGCCAAGGCTACCCGATTTTCTAGCCCCACAATAGCCCCTCAAAATCTTGCTGCACGCATCCTCGGGCGGGGAGAAGGATTTTGACATCCTCGGCCTTACCCCCTTATACTTATTGCCTATCTCGGATTTTTGTTGTGTTTAAATCCTGGTTTTTGTTTATCTTTTGTTGGCTTATCCAATCTGAAACAAGTTCAATGTTAGTTTGTAAAGCAGTTAATGACAATGGTGGTGGCAAATATCTCTTGTTAATTGTTGTGGTGTTTTTCAAAATATTAGCTATTGAAGCTCTGACATCTCCAGCACTGTTACCTGTATGTTTCATACCTTATTTTACTTTTTTTTTATTCTACAAATGGTTGCATCATCACATATTAAATAAAAGAATAAGTAAGTTTTATTTGTAATAGACCAGATTCCTGCACTATAATTCCAACCTCATTCTCCTAAGTATTCAATACAAATCTTGCTTTACCATGTTAGGATTTTATAACTATCAAATTTAGATCATATTGACCTATATGGACATTACTGTGGTCTAGTTGGGTTCTTACTACGAGTGGTTGTGTTCATGGATATAAATTCAGTTTGTTTATTTGAAAGTTTTGAGCTGTTTTCAAGTTTATTCGCTTGTTTCTTTGATTATCAGAGGGAAATGTATATACAAGTAGCTATTCAGGAGATGGTTGGGGAAATCAGGGGGGATTCTGCAATATGCTTGATTATGATAACCTCATTTCTTTAAAGAGATCGAGTATTTTTTAATGACTCAAGTTGTTGCTAAGATGGTAGAGTTAAACAAGAAAGATGTGGCATAAACCTGCACCCTTTTATTTGACAGTGGAACTGAATTAATGAGAACCCATATTCAGAATTTACTGCCACTTTGACTTCTTTAGGTATGTATGTCAATCATTAACCTAGATCCTTCATAAAAGGATATATAGCAATCTTGTTTGTTCTGTAAAAAAAAATTGTCAGTGCTATTCTTTCTTTTCAATGTTCTAAGGAGGTGATGTATTTGGCTTGACTTTTTAGCCTCATTGAGAATACTAAGAAAAGAGGCAAAGTTGGAAGAGGTGCCCCCTAATGAGGTATTTGGGTAATCATTTAGATTGGATTAACACATAATTTTGACATTTCAAGTTAGCATCAACAATTTTAGTGATTGATTATTTAAATTTAAGCTCCATTTGGTTACAGAAAAAATGTAGGAGGAAAAAAAAAAAAATTGAAATTAAAAAGTCTTAAATTCTTTATCAGTGGAACAATAAACTACAGTGAATACTCACTTGTAATAATGAGTTCATTTTATTTCAGTCAACAAAACATTTTGTACATCTCTTTCTCTCACTTATCAGTAAAATGCCAGGCATTAATGGGCAAGGTTCATACGTTACATGAATCCATGTGACTGCTCAAATCCTAGACATAGCAACTAAGACCATAAGGATCTAAAATTCCTAATACTTCCACATGTTCATTCATATCATTTTAAACTCAGTCCTCTATAAATTTATCAATTATAATTGAACAACTTCATTATTTTTTTTTGTTTCAAGTATTGCTGATTTTTTATTGTATTTGATTATGCCTTTTCTCCAAACAGAGTTGGTTCCAAAGTTATATATGCAGCAATAGCAAAGTATTAGATACTTTAGTAGCTTAAGTTCCTTAATGAAGATGTGTGCAACCACAACATATGAATGTATATGTGCAATTATTATGCATTTTTTTCCTTTCTTTCTTACCACATGGATGGTTTAGTTTTGGTCTCTAGGCCTTGCGGCTTCCTACACAAGTTCATTTTCTGCTGGATCAAACATCAATGCTTATGACGCAATAGGAAAGATATTAGATCACATAAATTTAGATACATAAGTTAATTATGTTTATTTCAATCATTTAACTTTATTAAATGAGCAAATATAGTTAATTGATTCTATTTCTGTATTCCAGATGGCAAAACTTGAGCTTTTGTTGGACAAAGAAAAAGCGCGGGAAGTCAGCAGTTATCAGTTCTTCAAAGTGATACAATGATCTTCAGGTGGGCAAAGTTCTTATGAATAATATTAATCTCAAAAATTTTCAGATTAAATGGAGTAGGGAAAATTTGGTCTTGTCAGCCAAGAACCCTTGATCTTTTCATCCTCCATCAAATATAATATTGCATATGGAAAGGTGGTGCAAGAATTGAAGAAATAATAGCTGCACCTGAACTTGCCTATGCTGGTCTTTTACTGATACATTGCTTGAGGTTCTAACTTCTGGTCCATGACTGTACTTTAGATGATCCTTTCATCTTGATAACCATCTAAGTTGTTAATATATTTTGGAAATTTGAAATTTGCAGCTGAGTGGACTCCATGGGTGGTGAGGCACAAGACTTATTTGTCTTGTGGACAGAAGCAAACAACTTCCATGGCAAGAGAAATTTCTAAACACCAATGGATTTTAACTTTTAAATGCAGCTGAAAGTGCATTTGATGCTGGTTTTGAGAGAATAGCACAAGAGGCATTGGACATGAATGTACACAAACTATTGTTCTGATTGCTTATCATTTGAGCATGATCAAGAATGCCAATGTGATTGATGTCTTTCATAGACAATAGATGTTTGAAAAAGTAAAGTTAAAAGTATAGTCATAACATACTCTCTTTAATCACATCTTGAGCCATAAGAATAAGATCTCTTATGATGTTAGAAGTTAAAAAAATTTCACATATTAATATCTTAAACCACTTGATGGTTATTCCACTTGATTTTGATCCAAAAGCTAGCAAAAAACATTATTATGACTACAATATAATATTACAAACTGCAATCCTTATTTTTCTTTTCCTCTGGTTGGTTTTCCATTTTTAAGCACGTTCAATTGTAAACTAGACCATGAGCATTCAATTGTAGCTTTTGCCCTTTGTAATTATGGGCTTTAAGTTCTGAGGCCATAGGATGAATAGCTATCTGGAGTGGTTTTAGTATTATCATGGGCCTCATGGCAGCTTGAGTAATTAACTAGGTTTCATAAATGGGCCTTCACGTCACAGTTGCACTTGAAAATGACGCTAAGTAGAATCACCCGAATGCAGATCAATTTCAGTAGGTTATTTGTCAAAATATGCATAATGCCTCAATAGATTCAGCCCATTTCTTGAATTGGGCCGTTGAACAGAGCCCAAGACCTATATATATAAAAACAAGTTGCATATATCATGACTAAGTGAACTGAAGGAGCAATCACTGTTGGATTAATTGACCATGACTATAATACGGGTTGTAAATGTTAGCAAATGCATCTTGAAATCAATAAACCATTTATGGAATTATGTACTAAAAATTAGTGCTGCATTTTAGGTTTTATTAATTGTGTAATAGTTTCCAAAAGTAATAAACATTTTGTGTCTTGTTTTTTATGTTCCATTTTATGCTCCATCAATCACAGTTTGCCACTTATAATTTTTTCTTTTATTGTAAAATAATAAAAGTTTAAAATTGATAAAATTCAAACATACGATAAGTTGTAATGGGTGAAGTATAAAGTAGATCAGTTTATACTCCTAGTCCTAAAATCTCCTAGTGTTTCTGTTTCCAATAGGGTTGGTGATGAACTTTTTTCCCCTAAATGAACAAAATATGCATTTTGTCATTTTCAAGAAAAAATTATTAAGCATTTCTGAACTAAATAGCTATTTCATTTTCCAAACATGACCAATTATGGATCTAATTCTCGCTAAAAAAAATAAAATAATGAATCCAATTAGAGTTTTTTTTTTTATTTTATTTATTTAAATTTTTAACAAGTCTTAGGTACAGTATTTGTTATTGATGACCGAAGGGCCTCTTAATTAGTTTTTTTTTTTTATTTTTTTTTTTATATACAAAAATCACAATTTTTATAAATTTTTATAAATTAATAAAGTAATGACAAAAAGAGCATGTTTGATCAATAACTTACAACATATGCAACGGAAACTTATTCAAAGAATAACTCCTAGAGTTTCTGTGATAGATAAATTCAACTCCCTCAAGAAAGTATGGTTGGAAACCTAATGTGTTGGATAGAAATTGCTTTCTGACCATCATAGACAAAAAGAATTCTATTGGATTGAAATTCCTATTTTTCTAGGTAAATATATGTTCTAATTGAAAATTAATCTTGTTAAGAAACTGTAGAAATCTCCTAGAAGAAGTTCCTGAACCAAGTAATACTTCGAGGAAGCAATGCCAACCAAAACTATGTCTCAAATAGTTTATTCTCTGGAAGCACCTTTCATTTCAAAAGACAGGGAATAAAAAATAAATAAATAAAGTCGTCTTTGGGCTCAAATTCAAGTTCAAGTTGGTGCATGTTACAATATTTATTCTCAAAACTTGAAATCAGTTTCAAATGGTAAATTGTTGCAAACTCTAAAAAAAAAAAAAAAGGTAAATTGTTGCATTTGATATGTTTACATCATTTTCTGGAAAGAATTTGGTTAAAAATCAGTTAAATAAGTATGCCAACCAACTTATAAGTTAAGTGATTAAATTTATTATTTTCTAATTATTTAAATTTTTAGGAGAATTTAAAATGTTGAAAATCTCACTTCTTGGGTACCACATTAAGGGAGAGTGTTGAAATAATGGTTAAGTCAAAAGTGAAGGGAGATTTGAAGTTATAATAAAGTGATTAAATTCATCATTTTCGAATAGCTTAAACTTTTAAAAGAATTTCGTTAATTTATCAATGAAACACAAACGTACAATCAAACTTAATTAGCTATAACACCTAAATGAATTGGACCAAAGTTTTTCCCATAAAACACAATTTATCATCAAGATTCCAAAGTAAAATTCTGGTGCTGAATATTGGAGCATTTTCTTTCCTCATCATGTTCTCTAATTGATTCTTTTTTCCTCCCCTTCCTTCTTATTGACTTTCACATTTTTTTAAGGCCCTTGATATAATTATGTAAATTATTTGCATCTGCCATAAGAAATGTATTATTTATTTATTCTTTCACTCACCGATAAGAACAGTCGAGCAGCTCTCTCTTTTTTTTTTCTTTTTTTTGCCTGCTAATTTTAGTTCTTTAAATATTGGAGAAAGGGTCATTGAAACAAAGAAAATCTAATTCTTTATCCGATCAGAACTCATTGCCAGCTGCAGAACCTTGACAATAGAGATCCTGCAGAACTTTGAACGAGTTTATACTTTATACTACTCTTGGAGGTCGTATATAGGAGTAGTACTTAAACAAGTTGCTTATATCATAACCTAGTCTTTTCATTATAAAGACTATTTTAATAGGAAGTGGTCACTTGCAAAATTGAATTTGAAAAAAAAAAAAACTGGGAACCTGTACAGTATGTAATATTTCCAAATCATTGGAGTGGCAAGTTGTTTTGCTGAACATATATACTTCACTAATTCATAATTATGGACCAATTGACTTTAGTTTTCCCACCCGCCGACCCACTACAAGCCAGGTTTTTTGTTTTTTTTTTTGTTTTTGTTTTTGTTTTTTTTTTTTTTTTCCATATCTACACAATTTTTAATCATTTTTATTTCTCCCCTCTCCTTCTTCAGCTTGTTTCTCTTTCTTCGTTTCATCTTCTTCATTTTTCTTTATTTCGTCCACTGTAAACTGTAACACCCCGACCCAATTTTATAATTAAATTATGTGTTTAAGTGGTTAATTACTATTTTAATCCACTTTCTTTTTAGAATTAATATAAGAGTATTAATCAACATATTATTTTATAATATCTTTGAATAAGAATTGTAAAGATCCTAAATAATTGAATGCTTAATTTTATTATGTATATATATACTAAGTATAAGTATGTACAAAACTTTATTAAGTGGCTAAGTTATGATATATATATATATAGTTGTGGGTGTTTTAACTATGCATGATGCATGAGATGTTATAGTGGAAATTCCACCCACATGCAACCAATGAGAATTCAACACAAGTAAAGCCAAAGTTTCATGCATCTTGACAAAGCCAAAGACCAAGACTTGGCCATGTAATCACCAAGAGCTACCTCACTTCTTCCTTGACTTTCTTAAGAAACTAGAACATATATGCTCTTTTAGTGTAATGGATATAACTTTATAAAGGTAAGGATATATATATATATATATATGTATGTATGTATGTATGTATGTATGTATATGCAAGAATTATTTTTGTAGAAAAGGGGGTGTGATATTTTCTTCCTAGCATCCCACGTATCCCACCCCAATTGTTCACCTCTCTTATCTTCTTTTGTGCCCCAAAAGTCTTCTCACTTTTCTGATTTTCTTTGGCTGCCCCAGAAGTCCAGCAGCTCCTTATCTTCTTTCTCTACTCCTTTTTCTTTGTTCTTGGTTTTTCTTCTCTCTTTGCTCTTGCACGGCTGCATCCCTCCCTCACCAAAACAAAATATCCCTCTCTAAAGATGAAATTAAGAGCCTAACACTAAGGTTTTGTGGGTAAGTAATTAAAACTTCATCTGATTTTGTGTATTTTGGATAGTATAATTGTTTTGTTATTTCTATTTCTTCATCCTCTGTTCTGCATTTAGAAGCTGACTTTGTGATTCTGTTTTAGTAATTTAAAAGTTCATGATATTGTGGTCTATTGAATGCTTATTAACATATTTTAATATGTATACTATAGGTATAAAAATACCCAAATGAAATTTAGAACTATTGCTATTTGTTGATGATTTTAGAAAGAACATGCACTGAAGCTGTCCCTGTGACAGATTTGATGTTTACCAAAAGAAAATTCTGTATTAAATTGTATATAGTGAATTTGGATGCTAGGGTTATTTTATATGAA